>NC_044190.1:28113131-28350631 GCF_900880675.1 Sparus aurata
TTTCTGCTTTACGCTGATGACACCCCTGCATACATGTGGTGCCCGTTTTATTTTTTGCTCCTGCCATTCAAACATCCTGAGTCCGCTACTGTTGTCTAGCCATGTAATAAAACCCAACCAGACCCACCAAGTCTGCTGCAGAAGCCAGACATGTTCCAGCAAAATAAAAGTAACTTTCAGGCACGACATACACTTATGCTAATGTTCCTGTGGGCAAGAAAAGAAGCAGTGGGTGTGGGAGTATAAAAAGTTTTTCAGGAGCATCACACCAGGCTCCAGTCTTTCAAGAGTTTATGGATTCAAAGCCTGACACTGAATATTCCTGCAGTGCATTTGTTTACGCCAGCACAGGGTGTGAGCGTCGCCACGGAGAGAGAGGTGAGGTGTGAACCGACAGAGTCATCGAGGGCTTTCTGAATCATCTCTGCTCACAAGATGTGGGTGACTTTCCCTGAAAGAATTATTCTTTGAAAGATAAATCACAGAGGCTGCTGCGACAACAGTGTCGAGGTGAAATCTGTGACTCTTTGTGATGCATTTTACTTTTCAAAAGCATTTATATCATCAGCAAATAGAGGGAGGACTTTATTATCAATATTTAACCCTTGTGTTTTGTTGAAATTGGCTTCACTTCCCATTCTTCAGATCCCATAGACCTTTTTTTCTTTTCTTTTTTTTTTGCTGTATTCATTAGCTCGACCTCATTCATTATTAAACACATTATGTAGACAGGTAATGAAGTGATAACCCTGCCCTACCGCCACAATCAGTCTTGCACATGTGATGAAAGTAGTGTTACTTGTGTTTGAGATCAGTTCAACTACCTTTTTATGAATCCTGTGAATAAACTGGTGGGAAAAACTCGAATAATAGACTTACTTAGAATTTGGGAGGGGTTGTGCTGTGTAAAAAGTACAATCAACATCAATCACAGATACAAAACTACGGAAGAGGATTAGGGCCACACATGAATTTTTTTTGTAGTTCTGACTTTAAAGTCAGAATTCTGAGATTAAAGTCAGAATTCTGAGAAAAAAGTCAGAATTCTGAGATTAAAGTCAGAATTCTGACTTTTTTCTCAGAATTCTGACTTTAAAGTCAGAATTCTGAGATTAAAGTCAGAATTCTGAGAAAAAAGTCAGAATTCTGAGATTAAAGTCAGAATTCTGAGAAAAAAGTCAGAATTCTGAGAAAAAAGTCAGAATTCTGACTTTTTTCTCAGAATTCTGAGATTAAAGTCAGAATTCTGACTTTAAAGTCAGAATTCTGAGATTAAAGTCAGAATTCTGAGAAAAAAGTCAGAATTCTGAGAATAAAGTCAGAAGTCTGCACATGTAAATTTTTTTTGAGTTCTGACTTTAATCTCAGAATTCTGAGAAAAAAGTCAGAATTCTGACTTTAATCTCAGAATTCTGACTTTAATCTCAGAATTCTGAGAAAAAAGTCAGAATTCTGACTTTAATCTCAGAATTCTGAGAAAAAAGTCAGAATTCTGACTTTAATCTCAGAATTCTGAGAAAAAAGTCAGAATTCTGAGAAAAAAGTCAGAATTCTGAGATTAAAGTCAGAATTCTGAGAAAAAAGTCAGAATTCTGACTTTAATCTCAGAATTCTGAGAAAAAAGTCAGAATTCTGACTTTAATCTCAGAATTCTGACTTTTTTCTCAGAATTCTGACTTTTTTCTCAGAATTCTGACTTTAAAGTCAGAACTAAAAAAAAAATTCACATGTGGCCCTAATCCTCTTCCGTACAAAACACATGCAAATCTACTGTAGTCTTTTCTCCTAGACCTCTCTGTAGCCCACTTGTGGAACATGCCATTAGTCTAAAATCATGTTTTCTCATGAATTCTCATAAAGTTTAATTCTCATAAAATTAGTTTCAGTCAATGTATATTGGCGGTTAGAGGCAGGGCTGCAAACCTAACTTTTCACACTGATTGCACTGGTGCACGTTACTTTTTCATTTAGGTTTAAAGCATATCATTGATGTAATTTTAGTTTCAAGTCTTAACACATTATGTAAATTGTTATAAACAGGACTATAAGTAGAAAAATTGCCCATATTACATCAGAAATACAACATTCAACATGATAGTAATCACATTTTTCTATGATCTATACTTTTGAAGTCAAGAAACTTCTTTGTTCACAGTGATCTGGTATCAGTGGTGCGCAGCTGAATAACACAGAGCCTGAACAGGATTTATGACGCGAAATAAAAAAGAAATGGCTTTTTGATTAGTTCTACAAAATAATGTCATGCAGTGTGTTTTGCTGTGAAAAAAACTGCATAAAGATGTTGTTGTCTCTCTTAAGACTTCATCTGTAGTACATTTCTGAGATTAGTCTTTTCAAGACTATCTCACTATATGTAATATATTAATGAAAAAGTCAAAGATGTGCACATTCTATATGCTGTGCCCCCTCACTCTCCATGCTCCTATGCATTTGTGAGTTTTTGAGGCAAAGAAAAAGACTGGGCGATGATCTGTGTAATCACTCGACAACACGATAACAGCAGAGCAGAATGCAGTTCACAACATGAGTAGCTGTTATCTATCGCCAACACAGTCTGCACATGAGCGATACAGTGTCCACTGCATCTTAATTGAATCTAATCTTAAGCAGTACCTTTCACATATGCATCCACTGGAGGGCAAAATATAACCGCCAGTTGCTTTGAAATTACCAGATAATGATAGTGCTGTAAAATAATAACAGCATTATGTATATTGTACTGAACCTCGAAGCGCTTTAATGCCAGCCAAGCCCATTTAGACATCAGGAGCAAAGAGTTAATTTATCGCTTGGTACTGCAATTTCTGTTCATGACATGACACAAATGCCCCCTTTAATTTTTTCTCACCTACTTTTCGCCCTCTAATATAATCTTAAGTCTACAATAACACAATATTCACATATGTCATTCCTCCTTTCCAAGCTATCGACAGAGTGATCCTTCCACTGTGAGACAGGGGAAAACCCTACGGAACTTCTATGGTCCACCCTGTGCAGAAATGTATTTTTAAGTTCAGCCAAAACTAAAAATGAGGCTTCAGCACACTGAGTTAGATAATATAAATGGATGTCCTCCAAACATATGGTCCACTGAGGAAAATTTATCCAAATGCTTCCTTTGACAGTGTTTCTTTGCTCTGCTGTGGTGGAGGGAAGCTAACACAAAGAAGGCATTTTGTTCTAAAATAGGACTGGGAACTTTGGACAGCAGCCACTTGATTTGACTAACTCAGACTGTTGAAGCATCATGTTAGGTTTGTCTGAACAATGTTATGTAGTTCTGTATGGAGGAGGACCACAGAGTTGCAATCACATCATATCTAATACAGAAAGTCAGCCACCACTGACTCTTTCAATGTTCATGTGTGAGTGGGCCTACTGTGTTAGGACAAACTTGCAATAAAAGTCTGATCCCATCCTTTCATTCCCTTTAGTTATTATTTTTTTTTATGTCAGACATGAATGAATTGCCTCTTATCAGCTCACAAGCAGAGTCAGGGAGTCAGAGTTGATACTGGTGCTTCTGCTGCTTGTGTTGGACATTCAAATATTGAAATGCTCACATGATAATTTTTAGCCAATGAGGTGGGGTGACATTTCTAAGTGTTGTATCACTGCTGTCACATTTTGAAGTGCGTTACATGCAACTGTTTAATGTAACCACATTATTGACCTTTAGTGAAATTTACTGAGGTCATTTTTCTTTTATATATTCCTATGATGCTAAGGAATGCTGACAAACCAAAATGAAAAATGACTCAGTTCTTAGGTAATTGAACATTGTTTTATTATCATGTTAATATTCATGTGCAGGAATGAACTGTTGCCCAGCAACAACTGTTGTGGGAGAAGACGGTTTGAAGCTGGGAGGACAGACATTGTATGTGGAGAAGAAAGATGCATCCTATCTTACAATAGCCTGTCCAGTGATGGTTTATGCAATATTGATGCCGAACCCCCTCTGTCATTACTCTACATGTTGGCTATTGACTCATTACGAGCATTCCTGCAGTTGACTTTTTCCATCTTTAAGGTAATTCTGAAATCTGTAAAGTCCAGGCTTTTGCACAGTGTGTTTTTTTTTTATTTTTTTTTTAAATAGCATCAGTCTGCTAACCGTGTCTATTATTGGCTGGGCCTCGTTCTGTGCGAGGGCAGCGATACAGACATGTGCCCAGTTTCTGTGCTGACTGTGCAACATGCCATTAGTTGCCTACAGTAATAATCCAGGGGATTTTGTGTCCATGCCTGTATGTACAGTCAACGTTGACGAGGATTTGTAGGGAAAATAATAACTAAATGAGTGTATAATCAGTGTAATTGCTTTGATTGTACTAATGAGTAAAAATTATCCCATTTCAGTAGCGACACTAATCATCGCTTTTCCAGGCTAACTCCACCCTCACATCATTTAGCACAGCGTCACCCTTTGTTTGCCAAAACTGCAGAATTTCGTGAGAAATGGTCTCTGATATAGTTTCAACATGATAATCATATTAAACATATGAGTATTGTAATAAGTAGATTAAGAATGTTCATGCCACATGTTTTTAGCTGACTTTCTGAAGGGTTTTGACAATAAAGTGAAACCACCAGATGGGATACTGTACAGTGACTGGTTTCCAAACACTGTATAAAACAGTTTGACAGCCAAACCAAATGCATGACAGTTACTTGGCAGTGCCCATGATAACTTTTATTTTGCCTTACAAAGCTGCACACTAATCCCCTCCGGTTTCACAGCTGACAGCAATATATAAAGTTTAAATGGGACATATGATGTTTTTTTCTTTTCCATTCCTTCGTGTTTTTTAGGTTCCTGTGCATCAAAGTCTTGACAGTGAAAAAGGTCAAAGTCTGCACCAGTAGAAGCTTCTCTCTCCCACAGAGAACACTGCTCCTTAAAATGAAACTCTCGCCAAAATGCAACTTAGGCTTTTTTTTGTGTGAATGTATATGAGTCAAACCTTCGTGTAAAAGCATAATTACGACGAAAGAGGCACTTTTAAGATTTACCGTATTTTCGTTTTCGGGTCAAACTTAGTTTCAATGGAGTGCATGGGGAAAATTAGCGATAGCATAAAAAATCGCTACTTTTAAAACACTGAGTTTGCTAAAAAGAAAGTTTTAAATCTGTGACATCATACTATGTCACCATATCACACATTTGCATAATTTATGCTTAGTGGCCACTTTGGCAGATGAGAATTGATTTAGCACTGCGGTGCTGACTCCGACATGTGTGACCTGACCAATCGGAGCAGACTGTGTTTTTTGAGCATTGAAGCATATAATCCTATTCTAGTAGTAACCCAAAATAAAATTATGAACCTGAAAATGAGCATATGTCTCCTTTAACTGTTCAAACCCCAAGGTCCCCCAATTGGGGGGCTTCAAGACATACAGAACAACCACAGAGCCACTACTGCACTAATTATGAAAGAATATAGTCATATTTTATATCAAATTAAACAGCAGAAGCTGGGCTACAACGTATAAAAAACATGTTTACATGACCCAAACACAGCCCAAACACTACTCAAATAAACAACTAAACATCAAACTTCGAAGTATTCAAATAAACCTTATGGTTGCAGAGATATACTGATTTTATTATGGATGTGCAACTTTCGAGCAGAGGCCTAAAAAATTGGCTTGGGGCTTAAAGGGTTAATGAGATAACATTACCATTGTGTGTTGTGGAGCTGTGCTATGCCCTGACTTTACAAAGGAATGCTGTAAAGCTTAATTTATGTTCTGTCATTAATATCTATTATTTTTAAAGTAACAATATGTCAATGTGTCATACCACATTTAAATTATTTTGTTTCAATCACAGCAAATCTCAAAAGACGTACTAACAATAATAGTTCTGCATTTTGCGTTATTCCTAAAATCTTCCAAATCCAAAAGCACTGCCCAAAATAGGACTGACTCTGTGTGTAGAAAAACTGTCCTTTCTGCTCTCTGCGATTCTGTGAAGTATCCCAGAGTTTGTGCGATTTGGGAGAATAATGTGGAGGAATTGAGGGACTTGCCATCTGAGGACACTGAGCCCACAGTCAGCTTGGCTGGCCGCACAAGAAACCGGCTGTCAGAGAGGAGTCTACAGACATCTGGTAGAATTCAGAGACTCCACCACAACAGAGAAGGGTGGACCAAATTTAGAGCGCAGGACCTTCAAAGGTGCAGTGGTGTAGGAGGCAAGAGAGTGCTGAAAAAGCAATATCTGGAACTTCCACCTCCTGAGATGTTGTTATTGGCCTTAATTATATCTCTCTCTGAGCAACCGCTGTAGTTTTTCAATGACTGGAAATGAATTTTTCTCAACACATACACAACATGTTATATATTACCCATGTGGGTGGTTCTGATTGGTTGTCCTCGGGGCCCTAACATCTTCTGCTCTCTATCCTCACAGGTTGTTAGTTGCAAGTTGCATTGACACACTGGTCCTTGTCTAACTAATGAGATGGCAATAATTAACCTCACTGCTGTGGATCCAAATACTATTGAATGTTGTGCACATGCAGAACCTCAAAGGAATGGTTCCACATTTTGGGGAACACACTTATTTGCTTTCTTTCCAAGTCTTAGATGAAATGATTGTGTCTGTAAGGTAATTATGAAGCCTGCTGCCTGCTAGCTAAGCTTTTCCTAAAAATTGGAGACATGGGGAAATAGTTGGCCTGAGTCTGTTTGAAAGTGCCAAAATCAGCCTACCAGCACCACTAAAGCCTATTAACTAACCTGTTCAAGGGACTTTTAATGTGTAGCAATTTACATGAATTAATCATGTTTTTATTGGTCATGTGTAAGTGCATGTAACAGACATTAACTAATCTCTCTCAGTTGCCTACACGAGCCTGTGGACGATTTGTTTAAGTTGTTTGAAGCAGCTGTACTGTGGATTTCTTTTATGAAGGATTTTCCTCGAAAGTCGAAAGGATGTGACTTTGTGCACACTCTCGACTATGCTAACAGAGAGCAACAAAACCTGACTTGAGCAGAGAAGTGAAGTCTGTAAAGTAATGACTGGTTTTAAGCACAAAATCTAATGTGTTTAAAGGTGCAATATGTGAAACTTTTAGTTGAAAACATAAAAAAAAATGCAAAATTATCAACAGAACATAAAAAAATAATGGCTTTGACACAAAGATGGACACAGAGATATCTACTGAAATTGGCATGCTAACAAGCTAGCTCCAGTCCGTCCTGGCTCCTTTGCTAGCGGTGTAAAGACAAACACATCCCTGGTACCCTGAGCTCGCAGTCTGGACTGCTAGCTGCACAGCTAAATGAGCTAACTAGCTATTTATATATTTTTCTAGTGGTATGCTGCCCCTGTTTGTTACAATATGTCAAGACTCCAAGAGGAAAACTTACTTACAGCCACAATTTGTTGTTTTGACATCTTAGACGGAGCCAATCAGTCGTTACCGCCTTTTTCAAACCCTTGTGCTAAAGCTAAGCTAACCTACTGCTTGCTTCAGCTTCATTTTTAACAGACAGATGTGACAGTTTTATTGATCTTCTCAGCTAACACTCATTAGACCTCACAAAGATATTTTCCCAAACATCTAAAGTTTGTATAGTTACACAAATGTTGATCCCTACACAACAAGACATGAATCTATTGATTCATTTTTGGGTTTTTCTTCCAATTACTTGCGTGTTCATTTTTCACTCCGATTACCTTTCTGCTGGCAGACATATACGACAAGCTGACATTTCCAATATAAATGACTTTTACTTATTATGTGAAACACACACGAATGCTTCTGAGCAGCATCCGTAAGAAATACACTGAATCCCAACCAAACCATGGACCTTTGCTCTTTAATCTCCTCTCATTCACGTCCCCTTGTCATTCTTTTATGGGTACTTCCATCATGTGGGGTGACACACGCCAGGTGGAACTGAAATTAAACCTCATATAGAGGCGAGCCATCCCCAATAGCTTACTCCACCGCAGCACCTACTAATAGCAGTTCCACTTTTTAAAACTGTCAAATGGAGAATACAAGAGAGGTTCAGCCTGTATGATGAATGAGGGAGCAGCTGGGAGATAGGGAAATATAGGGGAAATAAGGAGGGAGAGGAGAGGAGAGGAGA
Organism: Sparus aurata; assembly: GCF_900880675.1. Taxonomy (NCBI): domain Eukaryota; kingdom Metazoa; phylum Chordata; class Actinopteri; order Spariformes; family Sparidae; genus Sparus; species Sparus aurata. The sequence goes on from NC_044190.1 coordinate 28,121,268, forward strand.
GGAGAGGGAATTCACAGAAAGGCTTTCATGTGGTGACTAATGACTGATAATAATGCAAACTAATGGAGGTCAGAATGGATGGAGAAGGTATGTGGAGTCACTGTGCTTTCTCCCTCCTTCACATTATCTTCCTCCACACACACACACACACACGCCATTCCGATAAAGATGGTTAGCCTCGGTGTTGGTAATTATAAAAACGTGACTCTGTGGTCACATTCATTATTCACACGTGACTGGATGTCTGCTTTGGGTATCAAACAGAAAAAGGAAAAAAAAAAAACGCCCTCTCCTGCAACATATAGCCCATCTCAAGTTTATAAAGCCCATTTATCGAATGTTTCACGTTGCTTTAGGTTGGGCTGAGGATTAAATGTGAGAGGAACTTTATAACAAGTGTGGTACAGTGACGAGCGCAGGCACAAGCGCAACTCATCCAGAGAGGAGAACACAACCTGTACACCCCGTTCACTGTGTGTGTGTGTGTGTGTATGGGACGCCGTGGCTGTCGGCATCTGTGCACATGTGTCAGAATGAACAAGACCAATTGGTGCAAGAGAATTTAAGAATTGAAAATCCCCCATAGGTGAGAAAGAGAGGCTGTCGTGGCGCAAGTGCATTTTCCTTTAAAAAAAAACAAACAAACAAAAAAACCCAAACATAATTAAACTGGATAATGAGTGATCTAATTAAAAATGATGCAGGTATCATTTCAAAACAGGGGATGTCGCTCCTGGAAGCGCTCTCACACCCTCAGCATGCTCGGACCGCCTATGGAGTTCGAGGCGCGGGATGCTCACCGGTGAGAAGTCACATGAGCCTTTCGCTCCGCTTCAGTTAAACGCTTCATGAAAGCGTGCGAAAAAAAAAGAAAAGAAAAGAAAACGATGCCTCACCTGAATCCGTGTACCGTGGCCTGGCGAGGTCTCGGAAATAGTAGATAAAATCCAGGCAATGTTCGTTCTGCACTTCCCCCTTGGAGCAAAGATCTGACAGGAGTTCAAGTGCCTTTTGACAAATCTCGTCATCTCTGTCTCCAGGCATTTCCCACCAGCATCCTTATAAATGGGGGGTCTCTTAGGCAGCAGCAGCACCACCACCACCACCACCACCGCACCACTCCGCCCGCCTTATTCCACGCTGCTCAGCACGGCTCCCGGACTCGACCACGCATCCAGTGGCACGCCTACCCGCACGATGAGACAGACGGAGGCGCTCCGTGCGAGAGGCAACGACCGAACACGAATCCAAGTGATCCAGAAATCGAGCTTCTCCCACATGTGGAGCACGAAGAGTTTTTATGTAACATTCACTCAGTCGGTCCCCCCTCGCACTGCCGCTCCGGTCTGAAGCCACCGGTTGAATCCGCGCGTCGCCACTGCGGCGCCGCGCGCTGTCCAAGGTGCTGAGATGTGAGCGCGCCTCCGAGACGGGCTGGACGTGGACTTAGCAGGTGGTCTCACCTGATGTCTTCACGCCCTTCGAGCGGAAACGAGCTCTGGAAAAGTTTGGCAGCAATTTGTTTTTAGCACAGGGAGAAATGAGAGCGGCGGTGCAACCTGTAGCAAAGATCACTTCTGCTATACGACGAACCTGGTATGGTTTTACGTTACCGCACGTGGCCAGTCAGAGGATGTCGTGTTTTTTTTTTTTTTCGTCGTGTGAACCCTTTTTAATTGAGACGCAAGCGAGACGTCACTCACAGAACGTATTATGTACGTTTACTGTAGATTATGTCAGAGGAGCTGCACCAGAGATTACCTCCCCCCTTCTCTCAGTGAGCTCTTCACGTCGCGGTCCTGCCAACACACAACCACAGCAGCCATGGATTCATCTGCAGTGACATCCATGATGCGTCTTGGAAATTAGGAATGCACATGCACGTGTCAACACAGGGCGTTTATTTATCTGCCCCATTTGTATCGTATGCAATAAAAGCCAGAATAAGAATAGTTTGCTAGGTGTTTTGGCAGGGAGGCAAAAGCAGGGACCTCAAGATGACAACAGTCAATCCAAGGAGTGGAGCAAAGTCTGACACAGGAGGGGAAAACACTAAATGTCATATATGAGTAATTTCAATCATAAGGAATAAAAGCGAGGCCGACTCACAGGAAAAAGGCTGTACGGATGAATAAAAGTATAAAAACCAATAAAGGACGATGAGAGGATGACATCACGGCAGAGCAATTAAAAACATAAATAGATAAAGATGAGTGATAAAAGATGATGAATAGATTAACAATAAACAAATAAAAGAGGACATCACATAAGAGGTCCCAGGTTGTTTTTTTGTTTTGTTCTTAAAGGTGCTCAGGGCATAATTATAATCAGCTGCTCCATGGATGTCTCATGGGACAGTAAAATGTCAATATTTCAAAGAGTGTGCTTTGTTGTGCAGTCATTCCTTAATCAGTAAGTGGTCTCAGTAGTGCTGTAAGTAGGCCTACAGTCAATATCACCTTCACTGACAAGCCCAATTATAATGCAATGACTGTAGGGTTTCAGGGCGCATGTCAGTACACTGTACAAAGTAGATTGCCTGACTGTGTGTAACTAGGTGGCTTGTGACATGCATACTACAAAGAAACGCCTGATGCAAATCTAATGAGAAATAATCCCTTATATTATATATAATGGCGCTTTGATGTATCAGGGACATATGGAAATCCTTAATGAGTTTACTGTATACAAAAGAAGAGTTCGAATAGGAAGAAGGGAGGGAAGAGTCTATTTAACTTTATTTTATTAGTATATCAAAGCTTCAGGATCTCCCACTTTCACTGGTAATTTCAAAAGGAACAGACACCTAGCAAAAAAGGGATGACAGACAAACAGGTCTGCAGTTGATGCTGATTTCCATGCTTGTTCCACCACGAAACAAAGAGCCCAGCAGTCATCTCCCATCAAAGACGAACACAACTTCTGATGAGCTTTGCCTCGTGTGTGTGTTTATCCCGTTGCTACGCTGCCTCGCAAAATGGCACGCCGAGCTTTTCCCCACCATGTTATAATGAGAGCTTAGCAGGCGTCCTAAAAGATTTTATCACCACAATCGACAACATGGGAATGTGGTTAGCGTGCTATTTATGCAGAACACATTTGTCTTTCTTTGAACCGCTGAGGAGGTGGGAGTTTTTATGATGGGAGAGATGACAGTAATGTGTGGGTGATCATCTGTCTGAGTGTGTGTTGTCCATTCAAAAAAAAAAGACTTCGCACAGCAGGAAGTCAGCTTTCCTGGTGTCCATGGCAACTGTGAAAGACAGAAGGCACTCTTTACCCATTTATTCTCTTCAACTCTCATTTTGTCAGCCGCTCTACTCCACAATGTACCTCCACTTTTTCTACTACTCCCCTTTTTTTATCTTGAAACATTTTCCCTCTTCTTTCCTTTCACTCCTCTGTCATTGTAAATGACTTCCTGTTTCCTGTCATAACTTTCTCTGTCTCTCTTTATCTTTCAATGATTTTCTTGTGGTATTTTTATCGAGTAATAAGCCCGTAGCTCTGGAGATTAAAAAACACGGGGTCAGTGATGAAAGCCCAGTATGAAGCATACAGGCAAGTACTTTTTATAAATGTCCACTACACACTAAATCATTAATATGTGGTGCACACAGGATTGAAAGAGTTAATTCAATCACCCGAGCAATCAGTCAGTTAATCAGTCAGTCCATGAAAACCATCAGTACTAATTTGGTGCCATGATTTCCTCTTCCGAAAAAAAACATTCTTTTCTTTGAAAGAGAAACAACTCAGTCTTGGCTTTAAAGGGCTAAAAGTGTTTGGCCATCCTCCAGTAGTCAACATCTGCCACCTGAGTTTCAGAGGGAGGGAAAAAAATTGTTACATTAAGATAGGGTTTGTATGGAAAACCTCGACATCATCAAGAGATCCCGTGTACAGGGAGAAACAGAGGGGCCCAACCACTGAGCTTTGTGGGACACCATGCGCATGTGTGAAGCTGCTCTGGGTGTTTCTCTCTACATCACATGTCAAAATCAACTGGTGATGGAGGATTGAAACTATCTCCATGCTGATAGTTGCTGATAATTTTTTTTTCTGGCACAGATAGAACAAATCTGATTGTTCAGGGTGCCTGGGCAGCAGTGAAATGAGTCGATATCAGGACTGAAAACGAGCCAGCTGTTCTCGGAGAGTGAAGTACCCCTGTGGCTCGCTTTTTCTTTTGTGTGTGTGTGTGAGTGTGCTGTCTTGAAATGTGATTGGTTTGGACCCTTGAGGATGTGGATCTGGATTTCCAAACAGAGATGATGAACAAGACAAATGCATGCAGTTTTTTTTTTCTTTTATGTAATAACTCTCAAAATGGTAATTTGTACAGATTTAATTTCTTGTTATAATTAATGATTGTAGTGTATATATATATGTATATATATATATATTTATATATATATATATATATATATATATATATATATATATATATATATATATATATATATATACTATATATATATATATTCTACACTTGTTTACAATACCACAAACATTTTGTTGACTTAAAGGAGCGCTATGCAAGAATTGGCCAACTGTTTGATTCATACTTCAAACAAATAGGAGTCAGCATATCGAGTAACATGCTGCTAACTGTAGCTGCCGTTAGCTGGTGATCTTAGATTACCATACAGCCATTAGGCCAGTGTGCCCAGACTGGGAGCTCAGAGCATCAGGAGGAATGTTGATGTTGTTGACCATCACATTTTAATGTACAAAGTAGCTATGGGGCTAGCTGGTTAGCAGGCAACTTCAATTCAAAATTCCACAACAAAATACTTCTCTTTGACATTACATCAAATATTTTAATTATTATTATAATTTTTGCCAATTTCTGAACACTCTAAGAAGAAATCTTGCATAAAACACCATAAAATATAGAGATATACTATTGAAATATAAATTCAAAAAACTATATATTTGTATAACACACATACATTTCAAAACTAGCTGTTTGTAAATAATATGATCTGATGTAACAGATTAATATGGATTAAACAGGTTTAACTTAACGCTTTGCTTAAATAGGGTTATGTGCCTTGTCCTTTCTATCAGCGTTCATTTGAATGCAAATTCTCCAGTAGCCCTGGCTCATACCCTCATAAATTCTAGTGTATTTTGAAGAAATGAGGACATTCTGCAGAGAGACGTATTCATTGTTTTATGGATCTCTCTTTCACTCCATGTTTTCTTGCGATGACAGAAATGACGAGATTCTCTCTCTGGCTTTTTCAATTTTGAGCAGATTATCTCAATCAAACTGTGGTTTGCTGGTAATGATCTTCTGAGCATGTGTTTCACTCCGAGTGAATTGTCAAGAGTGAGCTATTAAAAAATGTTTCCATACATGTCGGAACACACGGAGGATGATCATCCTGCAAGATTCAAAAAGACCTCCTAGTCTAAATGTAATTACTGTGGCTTGTCAGAGAATGCAAGAATAGAGTTAAATTGGGCATACAAATGCACTCCGAATGTGAAGAGTATCAACATTAAATGCATAGATGGAGACTTGTGAATACTCTCTTTAAGTGCATATGTAACAGGAAGAATAGAAAGAACTTCTTTTATAAATTGATCCATCAGCTGCAGACAGGGGAGACAGCGCACATGTGACTGGATGAGTGCTGAGGAGATTAATTACTAGTTGTTTTTCCGCGAAAAAAAAAAAATCTCACATCTGCTGCCCAAGCCTCTCAGCATTCTTTGAATCAAACAAAGTGTGGTTCGTAGAGGAGCTGTGCAGAGAGGAAGAGGAGGAGGAGGAGGAGGAGGAGGAGGAAGAGGAGGAGGGTGAGATGGGATTCTTTTTCATCTCAATTGCTCTTTCTCTGCCTCTATTTTTCTCTATGGCTGAAAGAGAGAGGCCTTGAGGGCTCGAGGAACGGGTCTCAAAAAAACAAAAGGCACAAAGGCAGAGCCAATTCAGGATATTTCGGCATGTGTGTGAGAGAGAGACAGTGTGAGAGAGGGAGAGAGAGAGAGCGAAGATCACACTGTATGAAGAAAGAAGAGGGTGTTAGTGTGTGGGGGGAGGGGATAAGAAGGACGAATTGTAAGTAAGAGAAAAAAAACATACACTCAGGCAACACAGAGAACATATTCACCATAAAACCAGCAGAGGTTTCTCACACTGGGATTTGTGTGTCATACATGTATCATCATCATGCTCTGAGGACTTGATATCTGGATGTACTGGGTGGATTCCTTTTTGGGTATATTTACAGTTTACAGATCTGATAGAAACTGCTAAATGATGTGAAACGTTTTACTCTAATGGAGGCACATTTCACAGAAATCAAGCACTGCACTGGAAGTACTACCATATATGTGGAAAAAAGTATTATAAAGCCTTTGGCTCCAGAAGAAATGGCATTGTTCAGATAAATTGCCTTCAGTGATTTCAATCAGTGGCCGAGCTGCATTGTGGGCAATGTAGGCACCTGGTTTTGAAGAGGACAAAAAAATGTCTGTGGCTCTGCCATCACGATTTTAATCTTTTTTCTGTAAACTCTCCATAACAAGCCCAACAGTGCAACAGGAGTGTAATACTAGATCAAAACCTGGCATGTATACTACCCACAATACAACCTAAGCACTGAGCATGACTCCACAGTAACTCCACAAGACCTGTAAACACACTTTCATGTGTATAATTGGCAGAGGTGCCCTTTAAGATTTTAATCAAGTGCGTATCTCAAACTGTTTCATGTACGCTGATAATAACACCTGTAACTGTGAGCTCATCCCATTTCCTTCTCAATATGTTGGAATCAAATTGAGAAAAGAGGAACATTGTGACCCTTTTAAAAACCTCAGGACTGTACATCTCCTCCTCTCCTGTATCTGATCAGAACCCACCTCTTACATATCTGCACAATTGTGTTGTACACATACATATATATATATATATATATATATATATATATATATATATATATATATATATATATGTACAATATGTATGTATCTGAGGCAGGATGGCATAGGGAGTTTGTCTGCCTTTCATAACAACGTGGAGTTAGTAAGGGACTTGTGAGCCAATGCAGATAATATAAAAAAAAAACACTTACCTCAACAGTGGAAAGTAGGACATAAGCGGATAACATGCAACGTGATTGCAGGTCCCTCTGGAAAGAGACGCCTGTATGGTTACAGGTAACATAATGAGCCAGGGAGGGACAGCTGTGCAGGCAGGCGGCGGGTCACAGGGGTAATCAGTTGTTGGGAAGCAGGTGAGCAGGAAATGCACCGAAGGGGCCTGGTGGGCAAGTGAGGCAAAGCCGAGATAACACAAAAACAACACACGGCACAGAAGCAAGGAGTCATCATGGCAGTTTGATATTTTCTGCTGGACAGTTCTGACCAAACGCTGTTTGCTCTCACAGTGTAATTTTCCATATTATTGCTGCCCTTTCATCTAGTTCCGACATCTCGTTCTGCAGAAACTGAAACATTCATCTAATCATTCCTCAGCATGAGCTGGTATAAAATGCCTCCAGCCATTTTTATTTTGCTGGTTAAAAACGCGTTCCATTTTTCACTGATGATTTCACTAATTTTCTCTTCCCACAACTAGTACGTATATAACTTTAAGACATCATAGAGAGAATAGGGAAAATTCAAGGATATTAACCATGTGGGACAACAGTATTACGTCGGTATTAAGTAGCTGTATTTATAACCCAAGACTTTTGGTTCTATGATGATATTGCCAAAGCCGTTTCATTCCTTTTGAACGAGTGCAAGAGGGATAAAAACACTACCTTAAAAAGGTGAAGCAGGGAGTGTTACATCCCTACATCGGATTCATCAGCATGTAACACTCAGGTTTGGCTGAGAGATTTCTTCGAGTGGTATAAAAATCTCTTCGATCGTGGTCGAGTGGCTGGCTGGTTCACAAAGATACAATACAACCCACTTGTGCTTAACAAAAGAGCCTTAGACTATCGCTGTTTTGTGATGAACACCCGTTCACTCAGCCCTGAGGTATCGACTTACTATCCCTTGGCTTTTGTTGCTGAGCTAAGACAAAAAGTCCCCCCCCCCCCCCCCCAGTTTTTGTTGCTTGCGAGGCCTGCAGAGAGAGAAGAAGACAAGAAATATAACGCTGAGCTCAGCTTCTTCCAGATGGTAAGCCTACTGTCGTTTTGCTAATTATCAAACTTACTTGTCCAGGCTGAACCCAAACACAAGTGGGAAGAAGAGCATAGGCCTAGTGTGCTGTGTATCATTATGACCATGGGAGCATCAGAAGTAAGTGACTAATGTTGGACAAGAGCACTTGAGGTATCTGGTCATCATCAAATAGAAAAACAGTGATACAGTACTCTCCTATATGAAACATGTGTCACTAGACTTTTCAGAGTACTGATTTGGGTAGTAACTGAAATGACTAATGTTTCAAAGTGTTTTTTTTCTTCTTAGCCTCTCTATTGACACGAAGCATAGCTTAGCCTGAGCTATCATGTTAGCCCCCAAACAAACACGCAGACAAATTTCCTCAAATTGTGTGTTTTTGTCTCAATATTCCATCAAATTCCCTCTCTAAATGTGCAGTCAATAGTTTAAAACAGTTACTCCTCAGGGAACCATTTTAAAACTTACCTCAGAATGATGTATTTATATTGAAAGTAGGTCCTCACAATCCATTCCATTGACTTGAAAGAAGTTTATTCTGCCTCCTGCGTTTGACCTTTCATAAACGCACAGTGCAGAGACGTGCAGTGACCTGTCGATCAACTGGGATGGCACCTGATCAAGTTCCAGAGGTGGCCAGTGCTACACCAGTCACCCCTCTAGCTCCACCCCTGGCTGCCAGTTAAATTTGTCTGATGTAATCAAAATTCTGACCTTTTTGATGCAGCATTGTCGCGCTAATGGCTTCTCTGGATAGATGTTATGCAGAGTGATCGCTGGCCTCTACCCCTCCAATCATTTTGAGAAGTTTGCATTATTGACAAGAACCTGTGACAACTGTGAAAAGGATTATCAGATAACTGTCATAGGTGCAACATGAAAGATCACCTGTTGAATGTCACTCCAAACAAATACAGGGCAGCATTTCAGCACAGTAGATGGTAACTGCTGCTAACCGAAGCTGCCATTAACTCAAAAAGCTGTTCAGCTAGCGATCAAGACTGGGAGCTGGGAGTGGTATTACAATGGCATTTTTCCACCAAGACTTTGAGCTGCTCCGAGTCAAACAGAGCTGCGCCAATTTATTTTTCCATCACCATTTTTTTCCGAGTTTAGCCGAGTCGCGACCCTGATGGACCTGCTCCGGAGTAGGGCCAAGCCGTGCCCGTCCTGCCAAGTGGCCTGTAACAGGTTCCCGTCTCCTCCTCAAATCGATACTCAACTAGGTCCAGTGCAGGAAGCTTAAGAGATGGGCATTTCTCAAAGTGTGTGTGTTCAGCTCTCAGCTTTTTGTAACCTTTAACTGAATACTTACTTCTTCTTATCCTATTTGTCAACATCTGCTATGTTCATCGTGTTCACTTTCAACTGTTTCCGGAGTCATGTTTAGTTACTGTTGGTGAAAGTAATAATAATAATAATACTAATACTAATAATAATAAAAATATAATACATTTATTTTACATAGCCCTTTTATGTACACAAAGAAACTTTACAGGTTAAAACAGAAATATAAAAACAACACACTTAAAATATAAAGAAAGAGACAAGTTATACATTAAAGGCGATTTTAAAAAGGTGAGTAAAAAAGTGCAACATTTCTTGCTGCTTTATAATAAAAACTTTTACCGTAAATGACTATATAACGGGGGGCTTTTATTGTGTAGAAGTTCTAGGAAATAAAATGTGTCTGTAAGTGAATTAGCAGAGCCATTTGTGAGCAGTGAGTCTTCGATAGTACCACAGGAATTGAGGAATTGAACAGGTAGCCCAGTTGTGGTGGAAACGCAAATCTCTGCCGTCAAACCAAATAGAGCCGGGCTGGCAGCTGTATGGGGAAGGAAATGCAACAAGACAGGATGGGCTCGGGCTAGCTGCTCAGCATGCTAACTTAAGCAGATCGGTTCTCTGCAACACAAGACGTAGACATCTTTGGCGTAACTTCAAATACTTTTATTTCTTAAAATGTTCTTCTTTTTCTTCTTGGCTTTTGAATGTTTTATATTAAAGTGTAATATTTTCTTACATATTTACACCTTTAACTTAAATACTCATTGAAAATACATGACTTATGGATGTGCATTTATGATTCAGCCAGCACACTGTGACACAATCTGTACAGACCCTCTGTATTAGGCACTAATGGCAGATGAAAAATGCAGTTTCACCACCCGGTGTCGTTATGTATACAACAATCCGACCTGCGTATTCCCAAGCGTGCAACAAATTTCCGATTAACTTTTTTTTTCCATTCAAATCCAATCATCTGATCGGGAAGATAAACACATGCTGATTAAAAATCAGCCAATTACTTTTGAGGCATGAAAGCATCAACTCTGAATGGTTCAGTGTTAACGGCCTGAAACCTCTGTGCACGCCTGAATGCAAAACCACGTGCAAAATGATGCTAAAAATAACCACAGAGGCGCGGGCTATTCTCTGTAACCAGAGAGAATTGGATTAGATAGAATTAGATATTAGATATTACTCTCTCTCTCCATCTCGCTTTTTAAATTCCATTAACTGGTGGGTGTCACACAAGATCCTTGTACGCGTAGATTGTTATCATGAAGTCATTTCAGACTTGCAGCATGTACATTGTGTAGTACGTAGCGCCAGGTCTCTCTTCTGTGTGGACATGAAGACCTCAAGGTCTTATAAATGTCTCACTGCATCATCACAGAAGACACAAAGAAATGAAAAAGTTGATCCTAGGGCCTGACTTATGTCGCCTCGAGTCTAAACTTCATTTTCTAACATGTAATATACTCATGAATACAGACTACACCAAATCCCTACTGCTGTTATTTGGTGCTTTTTATTGCATGAGGCATGCTTTCGGGCTTTTGCGCTCTCAAGCTCCCAAAGCAAATATCGTGTCTCTGTTTATGGACGCTATTTTCGGAACATGTCGGGCAATAGTTTTTTTTTTTTCCATTATGATGACGTGAGACTATCTCATAATCAATTAGAAAAGGTTTTCTTTCCTGTAGAGCTGATTTGTCGTACTTAACTTTGTGAAAATCAGGACAAGAAGTTGGCGTGAGATAAGCACACCCCCCCACAATTATTAACCACCGTCACTGCAGCTGTCAGGCAGTAACGAGACAGGGAGCTGACTCAGTGTTAAGGCCAAAATACACTTTTGGTAACTGAGCATTTGCACACAGACAGGGTGGAGGATATAGGTAGCTGAAAATGAGGTAGGAAAAAGAATGAAGTAATTTTGTTTTCAGATTTCATGTCACATAATGAAGTTATTTATGGGTCAACCTCCGGACGGACGGTAATGCTGTATTCATGGATCCCAGGATTTTTGATGGATTTGCTGTATCTGTACAGGCAACGGGTGAAATGCTTTATAATATGATGCAATATTAAACAACGGCCCTTGTAAACATATTAAATCTGAAGAGGCGTACAGAACAACAATTCAATAGCACCACAAAGCGTTGTCTCAACAATTACCACCATGTCAAATCCAGCTAAAAAAGCTACAGCTAGCATAGCAAGAGGCCCCAAGTGTGGAAAAAACAACTGCTGTGCATACTCCTTGTTATTCAAAAGTTTTCCCAAACAGGGGGGCAGGGAGTGATATTTCTCAGGGACTGAGGGAGACCCACCTGCCTGTCCATCATCTCCACCCGTGTGACTGGCAGACTGTTAGCTGCTCAGGGAGACGGGACGCGTTGCTCTGCTAGACTCCGCGTTGCCTCAGGAGGGAGCCTCCCAGAGAGGGGTTAACACCTGCTCAATCTGCTGAGGCTCGTGGGAGGATTCTGCTATAAAAAGGACTTAGCAGGGTGAGATGAAGATGAACAGAGGAAACGCACACACACACACACGCACACATAGTTTCTAACTACTGTATTGGGCAAAGATAAATTTAATTGGCATCCTTGTGAAATCAGAGCAAAGTAAGAGCAAGCGTTGACCTCTCTGTGTTATTCAGGGTATCGGACTTTTACCTCATGCACAATAAACCCTGAATTGATGCCAGGCAGCTTGCTCCTTTTTATAGATCTCTTTGCCTGAGTCTACAATATATCTCTGCAATCACCAGCACTATACATGCTGCATACCGTGACGGCTCACCTGTTGATGCCCCGCATGTGACACAATAAACGGTCTGTGTCACTGGTGCTTCAGAGCCCCAGAGCTGTGGAGAAGAATACCTTCATTTGTAGAAAAATAAATTCAATTAACATTTGAAAGGATGGGACTGTTTGGAACGCTTATTCGCTTCTCTAGTTTCATTTCCCCGCGAGGCACTGGGGAATATTGCCGCTTTGATGATCTTTATTGCAATTTGAAATCAATCGGAAAATCACCAAATTGCTAGCAGTCCCATAGTCTGGAGCAGCCTCCCAGATGTTCCATATTCCAAAACAAAGCATTTGCATAAACCAGGGAAACAATGGAGCTGACATTAGCAGGTTTGATTAAACATTAGCATTATTTAAACATTATTTCCCTAATGGAGTAGAAGACACATTCATTGCTGAATGTTGTCATTTCATCTCATTGATAGATGATGAGATATGACATTTGTCCTGTGCAAAAGTCTTAAACGCCTAAAACACTGTAATTAAATGGACATTCAGTTGGAGAATGGTTGCACTTAACAACATAATGTTGAAATGCTTTGTGTGCAGCAGCCCCGTGATTGATTCTCTTTGAGCGATGTCCTCATCCTGAGGGCGGTTACCAGTGTGAACGATGGAGTGACTATCTCTCTCTGTAAGTCTGCATCTTATTGAGAGAACTCTGCTAAGTAGACTCGGGGGAGCAGGGCCAGGGTAAAGCTCACAGTTGTGTGCGTACGTCAGTGGGCTCGCATTCATCCGTTCGTGTTAATGTGTGTACTTACATATACTGCATAATGCATGTTTTCTGGGCTCGTATTGTATATCGAACATGCAGCGCGTGCCGAGGGACAGTGAGCTATCTCATGTTTGTGACTGTGTCATAATACATTATCGGATGGAATCTGTTAGTCTGGATGTTTATATTGCACATGTGTCCCCCGGGGTTCTGTATGGTGAGCGATAGACAACAAGCTTTGCTGACTGGGTGATCCAGTCACAACCTCAGTGCAATTAAGGGAACATAAAACTATATGCCAGGTATGACTGAGTCATAAATATTTCATGCGTTAATCACTATGAAGTAGCAGCAGAATTTTATTGTAATTTTTTTTTTATTCATTTTTATTGATAAATTCAAAATACAATTTTAATAAAAAGTGTTTGTAACCCTTACCTTCTACCTGATTTAGTGAGAATATACTGCAAGCACAGCTTGGTGAATCTTATGCTTCTTGAATGGTAAATTCTAATATGGCTGTTGTGTAATTGAATCATAATGTCTATTTTTCAGGCTCAATGTGATTATCCAAGGCTTTCAGCTGTGTCAGATCTACAGTCCTCACCATCTTTCCCTCAGCTTCCTCCGGATCAAGGTAAACTGCAAACCAGCTAACCATTTTTTCTGTTTTCTCTCCGAGGGCAGAACAACCCAACTAGGCTGAACCGTTGCACCAAACCACCGACAGCCAATCTCAGGGAGCCGATGATGATGCCCCCACCCCAACCTGCCCCCACCACCCCCCCACATGGCCTGTTGCCGTGGTAACAGTGCGGCAAGTACCTCTATAGCTCTTATGTCTCTGGTTATGGCTGTCTGTTTCCATTCTGAGGCTGGATGGATTGATCACTATTCTGCTCACCAAGTGTCGAATCAGGGTGGCACTGGAGCAGAACAGCTTGGAATGACCTGAACTGAGCGCAACTACCTGTTCCTCACTCGACAAACCACGTGAGAGGAAAACCTGATGAAGCCACTGATTCCTTCAGGGTTGGAAATCTGTTCCATCGGCACGGAAATGGGCCACTCGGTGAATACGGCTAACCACTCTTATTACTACTAAGTAACACTTTCTTGTTCTATTTTTCGTCTCAATTTTTGCAGTACACTTTTAGAAATACATTTCAAAGGAGAGAAAGTGCTGTTTCAAAGCTGCATGCTTTGTAAACCTTCTATGACTGTGGCGGACTTTTCAATTAAAAACAATAATTTTACTGCATCTGTATCTACCGGCACAGCTGAGATTGCTTAGCAACACAGAAGTAAGCTAATCAAGAAAGCCCTGCGCTTGGGTGATGGCTGTGAGGCACAATGTTATCATATGATAACAGTGTTGATCACAAGGGTGGTAGAACCTGTTAAGGTGCAAGTAATGGTGACACACAGCACAACTATATCTTGACAAAAGAAAAAAAGCTGCCACAATACATTACATTTTGACATGTAGCATCATATGAGCATTATTGACATAATAATGCTGTGTGATTTCATCACACTTGATACACTAAATAAACATTTCACCCATTCCTTTTAGTTCAGTGACTGAACTAAAACTGGAAAAAGGGAAAAATTGTGGGTTGTTAAGGGGCATTTAGTGTACGCTAAAGTACAATTAAAGTTATGTCTTCTTTGTCGTTGTTGTTTATCTTAGCTTCTACATTCAGCTGATATTAATTTTGCTCTACTGAAATTGTCCTGCTTCTCTTTGATTCAGTTGTAGTGTTTTTAAACCACATTACCGATTTATTAACTATTATGATTGATAAATATTTGTATACATTTATACACTAAACCCTAAACCTGTTTGAACTACACTGTTATTGTAATGTTTTGCATTCACACTGGATAGATTTTGAATCCAGTGTGTAATTTGTAACGTGTTCTTCGAACCAAATACAAATGTGTTTTTTTGCTTATTACCATACTTTGCTTAAAAATGTAAATTATACTATTAAAATGTCACACGTGTCTTGACTATATATGTCTACAATACATTTGGACAGAGTTAACTTTATCAAATCAAATTACATTTACAGATGTAACTCAGGTAAAATAAAAAATTGCCTTAAAGTTATACAATACATTGGTCTTGTGGTGACCAGTTCAATAATGATCAATAATGTGTTGAATTAACGTGAAACAGTCTAATTGGAATTAACTGTGCACAAGCAATAATAAGAAGCCTTATTCTGATCATTTGAGACCAATGTACACATTCAAATTAAGTACATTTAAAGGACTTGTTCCTTCAGTGAGGATTCTGCATGCATTTCATGGAAACATTTCTTAGGGTAGTGATGATATTCAGAGACCACTTGCTGTTTGTGTTGTTTGCGCTTGAGAAGGCATCTCTTCAGCAGCAACAAAAGATTTCTCATAAGAACAATCTGTTCATGTTCTGAGTCGAGACGTATGCTCTCAGCATGCTCAGAAGATGCTCCGTGTCTGAATAATTCATTCCGCTGAAAACCGTCTGGATCTTACACCATGGTCTGCGATTCCATTAAGGTCTCCTCATGCTTCATTTTTATATTCACACAATCTCATTATCATCATGAAAGACCTCCACATCATGAAAAAAGTTCAAAGAAATAAAGAAAAATGGCGGTGTAATCGCACACAGAAGTCACAGTTTAGTTGATGCTCTGGTTTAGGAGTCACGGTTCCATACAAGTCTGGTGCAGCTGCAAAATAACCCCAAATGTAAAATAATCGTTTCTTCTCTAAATTTGGGTGGCACCATCAGGAATGATCTATGTCAGTGTTATCTGGGTCGTTATCAGGCTCCAGCAGAGCTTGTTGACAAGCCAGTATTTGAATCAGATGTGCTGGTTCAGGGGAAGATCTAAAACGTGCAGTGCATGGGGCTACCAGGACCCCGATTGTAAAATGTAATGAGGACAATGTGCACCAATGTTGCAAACTGTGTGCACAAGCCAACATGCTGGCACTCCAAATTCCTATATGTGTACAGATGATGTTAAAACAGCTCCTCTAGTGGAGGTCCTACGTTTGTTACTAGTAAACTCCCACCTTCCCTGCTGTGCTGAGTAGTTTTATGTAAAAATATGTTGCATAATTGATACAAAGAATGTGCGGGTGCAAGTGACACAAGGAACTCCCCTTGTTTATTGAACATTGTAACAGATGTCTATATCTGGTTTAATCACTATGAACTCATGAAGTGCTTTGGTTGTATTGTTGTCCTTGTATGGCAAGTATTTAATATTTATACACTGATATTGACCTGTGTGCCTGACATCAAGTTAAACCATTTAGCTTGGGCTAAACAGGACTGGCATCGCCATATGTTTCTGTGGGCCCACTCACATTTGGCCCAATTGCTCCGTCCCCTGCCGAAGCACAATTGTCCTTCCTCCCCAGTCCCCTGCTGGCCTATACCCACGTAAACCAGGCCTGATCATCGTTACCTCTTGTATATATGTCATCACGTCATAGCACTGAGAGGCACAATGGAGAACAACAGCGAGAACATGACTAACTTTACCAACTTTTTTGTGCCTTATTTTATGTCATTTTGGTCATAGATTGGATTCTTGATTATGCAAGAGTATACTTCATGTCCACGTTGCACACCTGTTATTTTGACATTTGATTTACTGTACCACTTTGTTGCTGGAGGAAGATGGAGCCAAATATTTGTGTATAAGAGCCAGGCGCTTCGCACTTACCATGCAAGCCTACAATGTCAAGAGAAAACCAAGCCACAATAAAAAAAAATAAATAAATCTTGAAACATTTTGGTTAAAAGGATTCACACAAGATGGGATTCGGGACGACTACACAGGATTTGAAGAAGCAAGGGTTATATTGCCTGTGATAAAGAATTCCTTGGGGAGAGTGAGAGAGAGTCACAGAGAAAGAGTGAGGGAGCAAGAGAGAGAGAGAGTTTAAACGATGTGAGAAAACATTAGTAGGAACCATTACATGCTCTGGCGCTGCTCTGGGAGCCATTAGCTTGTATAAACAGGTCATTCCTCCACTGAGCTCTACTCATTGATTCGCATATAATCTGTCTTTGCTCTTCGTGCTCATACTAACTGAGCACAGTCTGCTCGGCACTACAGTACATGTTAGTGTTGCCAAAAAGGTTGTGGCAACCCAGTAAGTGTCTGTCTATTGGAGTATCAGTGTGGACCAAAAGCATCCCCTGCTGATGGCGATGTAAGGGAAAAGCTCCCTCGCTGCTACACCCACAGCTCCATCACACCTCTGGTGCACACTATGGTATAATGTGGGGTAGCACACATTGTGTATTTGATGCCTTTTTGCATTATATTTAACTACATAATATGTGATATAATTTGCCAGAAACCATGTGGTTGTCTGTCTGTGTCAAATCAGGGGAGGCCAAAAGAACAGTTAATACAGGATTGTAGGGAGGTTTTATGTTGAGTCTTCATCCAAGGCCATGTGTTAAATATAGTTAATACTTTCTGGGGGAAAGCTCACAGGGATGTGTTGATGTTGTGAGACAACAAGATGCAGGGTTTGTGAATGTACACCCGCTTATTCAAAAACAGGCATGTTCTGGTTAAGTCGTGATCTCCTTTTCTACACACTGAACACTGCTGAAATGTCAATACCGATGGCACTGTCAGATCTAAAGATATAGTTCCTGTGCCCGAGAAAAGTCAGGTCCAATTATCTCTTCCCTGGGTGATAATACTACCAAATGTGACTTGAACGTGTGTCCAATATAGTGGAAACCCACCCTTTCACACGGGCAAGAGCAGATGGCAGACTCAAGCAGAATGTAGGCATTTCACTGTGTACAAAGAATCCAAAAACACCAACTTAACTGGAAATGTATCTGTAGAAAACACATGACCAACATCTCTATAGCCACAAATTATGATGGGGTCCATGTAAATCAACAGCCTCTTGGTTGGACAAAGGATAGCAACAGGTTATAAAACAGCCTGTAGTTTACAGTGCAACTTCGTCATGTGATCAATACATATCAAATACTCAGTGACTCCTACTGTTAATCAAATGTAAGTCCAGCCAATGAAAACCAGACGAGGGGAAACAATTAGAAATGTTAGAGGGGAAGACAATTTTTTTTCTTTTCTGTGAGCATTTTTAAGTATTGTGTACCTCTGTTTAATAGAGCTGAACAGTTGACAGTGATGACATTGTGTGGTACCCAAGTAATTATGGAATAATCCCATGGTTTGGATGTGCTACCAGAACATGATATACAAAAAGATGCAGTACAATGAAAACAAATGCTTTTGCCCTTTTCTCGTGGCAGCCGTGACAGTAATTTCGTACATGCCTGCCGAAGGCAGGCTAGCTTCACTCACACTCCATGGATTTATCCTGCCTATGTCTTGTTCTTTATTGTATTTGGAAAAAGAACAAGTTGAGAAATGGGTCTACAGTTTTAAAAATGTGCTTCCAGCAGGAATGACTGTCCAGCAGTGCAGCAGCTCATATGGAGTGGAAAAACACATTTACCTTTTTCTGTAGTGTACAAGCGATGGAAGGCCTGTGTTGTCATCTGGACAAAAATAAAACAGCACAATAAAAGAATAACGCATATACGAAGGTTGATCAAATAAAGCTAATCATAAGTGTTTAATTAGATACTAGTGAACTTGCCAATTTCTACATAATGTTGCTTAAAGTGTCCAAACCTTGCTGTACAATAAAATAGTGCATTTACTTTGTTCTTCCGGCTTAATTAAAGAGTAAAATAAATCCTTTTTGTGTGATCAAAAGATAGAAAGATTATAGCCCTCTGGTGACAATACAAGCTGTCCATAGCTGTGCACTTGAGAAAGGTACTTTTGTATTCTGCTCCCGTCATAAGTTGCTGCAAACACGCGTGCTGCAAGATGACTTACAAGAGGAAAGTCCCATTTCTCGACTTATTTCTTATTTCAAAATCATACAATAAAATAGAAACAGGCACAACAAATCCTCTGAGCGGTGTCTATCTTTACTGCCGAAGGCATTTAGTAGCATATCACAACTGTGAAATACATTACAACATATTTCTTAATAGGTGCCGCACAATGTCATTGTTGTCAACCGTTCTCCTCCATTTATTGGTTTTCTTTCACCTTACTTTTAACGTTTAAAATTCCTGCCGGTACATTTAGAGATAAAATAATATGTTTAAAAAGGATGAGATCTTTTTTCTATATTTTGATGAGTTGGGTACTTACATTATCCCAAATGATTCCAACAATGTTCAGACCAAGAGAAATCCATAATTTTACATGAGGTGGTGCCGCATTTTATTTAGTTGCCTGTCACCATAACATCCG
Source organism: Sparus aurata (assembly GCF_900880675.1). Taxonomy (NCBI): domain Eukaryota; kingdom Metazoa; phylum Chordata; class Actinopteri; order Spariformes; family Sparidae; genus Sparus; species Sparus aurata. The sequence continues at coordinate 28,140,590 of NC_044190.1, forward strand.
GGGAGTGAGTTAGAGAACGAGAAAGAAAGTTGGCAAGCATGGCAAAACGTACTATGAATAAAACCTGAACATTACCTCGTCCATGAACATTCTTGCCTGAGTTATGTACTGATTCAAATGACAGATGTACACTATAAATTGTGTGAAATTGCACAGTAAATTGCAGGCTGTACTAAGTGTTGTGTAGTGCATTTGGCCTCTCCCAGTCAGAGAGTGTTGTGAAGGGTTATAAAGCAGTCTGAAGGTGACAAGTTCACAAAAGCAGCACTTCATGGAACAGTTTGTCCTCTTTGTCTGTGACTTTCCGTCCTTTTCTGTTCCGGGGATGTTCGATAAATAGAGTATCAACAAATGCGTGTGGGAAAATTTAGACTTTAATCGAAAAAGGCTATGCTTCGGATCACAGCAGACTGTGAAAAAGAGCGTCACGGTCTGCCATGTGTCGGCCTGCCATGTGCCAATATATTTAAGTAAGGAAACAGAGCTTTGCCCCGAGGTCTCCGAAGCTTTTGTTGAGTCTTGGCAACACTAAATGGAGAGAGAACTGCCAGAGGATTACCGGTAAAATAAATTAGCCTACAGTCAACCTTATAACTTCACAATATAAATACCCACAATACAGACACAAGCAGCAACAAAATTAATTAACTCTGCTGAGGAGGTTGTGTCTCGTGTCTGAGAGTTTGCAGTGTAACTCAAATTTCATTGAAACTCAGTTGTCAGATAGTCCCCCGGCCACGCAATAATTGATTCTGGTTCGGTGCAGATCTGGATTTGGGATTTTTATCCTGAGACAATTGCCCTATGTCTATCAAAACTGGTGTTTTAAGCTATAAAGCTAACAGAGATAGAGACATGAATCCAAATCCTTAGTGAGAACACTAAACCCAACATCTCAAAAAAAGAGAAATTCTCGCTGTTGATGCAGCCTCAAGTCAGAGAATCGTCCGGCGTTGGCGGAGCTTTTTTACTCCCTGGGTGTCTCTTAATTACCTGATTTTATGTTTCTTAGTGCTTTGGCTGAAAACAGAAGACAAGAGAAGACATGACAAACAGATGGAATGCCAATTGTCTCTGCCTCCACTTGCGACCCATTCTAAGCTGGTTGAAAGGAAAGGGATCAACGGGCCGAGTGAGGAGAGGTCAAAGTTCTCCCTTGATGTTGCGACAGAAATGCAATGTAAACACGCCCACATATGGACACGCCAACGAACAACTTAGTCTCTATTTGGAAGGTGCCATGAGGGAGAGATCAAAACAAATGAGGTCTGTTTAATTAGACATTATAGTGGATTATAGAATCAGCTCTGAAGAAAACAGCTAATACTTCATTAGTGATGTAATACACAATGGCATTTTACTTCATTTTCATGAACGTTATATGTGAGCTGTGGCTTGTTGGAAGTGGAAATTTAAATGACCAGAATACAAACTTTGATATCTGTTAGAAGACTTTCAAACATGTTTAACATGGTTAAGGGGAAGGCCTGACTGCTTAGAAGTCAAATTTGAATCATTTGTTGACACTGTAGAGTTTGTCATGGCTTGCTCATCGTTATTTATTAATCATTTAAATGTTAAGCAACACAAAAGCTGTCTTTAACCTCAACTGACTCTGCCGAGCTCATCCATCAGCAGCAGAGAAAATCTTGCCCTTTGGTGCGAGGTTGTCTGTGACACTGCTGATGAAATGCAATTTTAACGGCAGGAGAATCGTGTGCGCGAGCTATCGCTTTAAAGCCATATGGTTATTTAAGAGTTCAAACTACTGGGGAGGGCTATGTTGTCATGGTAACAATGAGACCCCTCAAGAAGGAATTTTTAACACTGCAAAACGTTCAGTTCACCATTGATATCTGGAGTGTGGCAAGGGAGTACACCTTTACAAACACACTCTGAGTCAGTCCACTGTCACTGCTGTTTGAGTCTTACAGAGAGAAATGAGACAACCACCATCACACAATATGAAGACCAAGATCAAATTATTAGAATGTCCAAATAGCGTATGTGTTCCTGAATTTACATTTTCAACTGTAATTTTGATTTTAGCGTGTTAGCAGGTATGTGCCACCACTTTGCAGCACAGTGTTTTAATCTGTTTAAATGTCCACTGGCATGGTGAGGTACATGGTGGGTGTGCAGCCTCACCTGCCAACCCAAAAGTGTCAGTATTTGACGAGCTGTGTAAGCCAAAGTTGGGAATTAGACTATCTCACAAAGAGGAGCTTCAACATTTATTGGTGAATGCTACTTTTGAGAACAAGTTGTGCTTTAAAAAGTGAGGGAGAAAAAAAATGTTGGGGACATGCTCCCATCTACTTACTGTGAATAATATATCTGCTAACATTTCTGATAATTGCCAAAATCAAACTTAAAATTGAAAATGTGAAGTATAGGCTCATAATAACAAAGTGAGACAACTATCAGAAAAGCAGGGATTCACTTTTGGGGGGAATGATCTGTAATACCTAAAATATTTATCATGTTGGACAATAGCCCCATATCGTTCAGTGTTCTTCAATTTACAGTGACAATCAGACTGTGCAGAAGCGTCAGAGTGAGTCTGTATAGCCTTGCCGTGGAATGCCAGTCAATTTCAGATTAGTGCACTGTGAATCCCTGCAAAATGTGTTTCCCCAGCAACAAGAAAGATAACATGACAGGAAAATCATCTAGCGCTATCACTGTAAAAGGGTTTTCCTGCTCTTTGCCAGGACAAGAAAAAGGGGGTGACAGTAAATGAAAGAGAGGGGGAAAAAATGAACAGGACAATGAGCAGAATAGCCATTCCAGGTTTTTAAATTAAACATGCACAACACCGGATCCGGATAATGAGCGGTGCCCTCAGGGAGGCTATCTATGGCCTGGGGCTGCTAAACTTAACACAGAAACGCCCCGACTCTGCCTCACACATTATAATTGTTTATCAAACTAGATAGAATACACTCTAATGCTTACTGACATCTCACAGATCCCTCCTGTTCTAAGTCTAAACAGGTTATAAACTCCGGACATTGATTGCTGCTGTGGTCTATAAATTTGTGGAAAAAAAAGCCTTTGCAAGGGCCAGCCACCATATTGATTTTCCCTCTGAGGTTTATTAGTTTATGAAATCCTATATTTCCTCTGTCTCTCTGTCCAGACAGAGGAACTGCCGGTGTAACCGGGGGAGCTTTACTGTTTCTTTACTTCCTTTTTTTCATTTAAAAAACTGAAGGGGCTGCTGTACTTATTCCTCCCCTCCTTTTCTAAGTTTTGTCGATAATGGATCGACCCAGTCACGTTCATAAAAGGGCTCAGAGGCAAATCAAAGCCAAGCAAGCAGAATTTGCCAACTCAATCACCCGACATCCGAGTTCCTCTCACGGCCCGCTGCCTTGACGAAGCTAAACAAAATGTCTGCTGTCAGAGTGAAAGAAAACAATAATAATCAATTTTTATACAGCCAAACCCCATTCAGCTGAGCTTTCCAACCATCACCCAGGAAAATTTCAAAGGAGACAAACGATTGTTTAAACTGCTTGACGGAAATTGGAGCTTGTCACGTCAGGAGACGGATGCCAAAGCAGCATGGGGCCTGTCTACAGTATGTGTCATGACGACATTTTGTTTATAAAGTGATTCATAAATGAAGAATTCAACTGGCTGATATTTCTTAATATCTTCTTAAGCTTCATTAACATATATATTATTATATAGATTACTAAAGGGGAAGGGGGCAATTATGTATCATTATAAAGAGCTTTAATTTTTAAATTGCTTTATATTAATGGGCAGTAACAGTTGTGTAATCATGCAGATAAGTTGAGAGCCACATTCCTTAACTTGGTGCTCTCATGAATCAAACATTTGGTTTCAGCAGATTTTGTCATAATTAACAATTTAATTAATTATAAGATACACTTGTAAACGTGTAGGGAGTGAGGCATAGAGTTTTAGAAATGGCAAATATGAAGCATAAAGTTACGTATAAAACACAATTTCATTTGTTTTTTCTAATCATACAAATATTTCTACAAGGCACAGATGCTGTTCTGGAATCAATTTTAAAAAACCTGTTTGAGAATTTTCATTTTAATTTAGAGGTAAGAATACCAGGGCGTCAAAGATAATGGATTTTTTTTCTCACTCCTTGTTTACTAAAATCTGCTTCAGTGGAATATTTCACCTAATCGGCTTATATTGCTCTGAAGGAAAGTCAGCAAACCAAACCAGAAATTCAGATCAGACAGTGTCAACTTTTTATTGCTTTTATTACTAAACAATGGCTGCCTGGAAGAAGGTGAAGGAAACTAAAAGCCTAGGGTAGCACAACTGTTTCAAAAATGGTGACATTGGTTATGCACATTTGTAATTAATGGGTTAAAAACTACAGTAAGTTTCAGCAGTCATACGCAAGATGTTTTTTTAAACAGCTGACTGTGGTGTCAATAATGATCACATCACAGGACTGTCACAGAAGTCAACATCTCGCCAAAAAATATCTCCCTAACCCAACATCATACACAAGTTCCACTTAGAAATGCTACAATCCACCACCACTCTCTACTAGTCAGGGCAATGCGTTGAAAGACAATGTCTCAATGTGCTTTACAGGCCCCCAAAAGCAATCATTCCCTGAAAGGAATAAAGGAAATAATTATGGAAGTTAAATCATGTCATTAATCAAGAGCATAGATTTTCAGTTTGAGAGCATGATTTCATTCCTTTTCAGTGACACAGCTCTTTCGCGTGCTCAGATTTTTTCTCCTCATGCTCACATTTGGGGGATAGTGGGGGATATCCATTATGGGGATAGTGGTGGAGTTACAGCCTTCAAATTGGCTGCCAAAGCAGACCGAGACGGCATTCCAACATTGCATTTCAACTTTTGTAAGCACCGCTGGAAACCAACAACAACATAGGACTAAAAATTAAGGCTAAAGAAAAGTGAAGGTGCAACATAAAGAAATGTGAAATTATTATATTTATAATTAATTATTCCTTTCCTTGAACCACCACCTTACTGTGGTGGAGGGGTTTGAGCACCTGAATGATCCTAGGAGCTATGTTGCCTGGGGCTTAATGCCGCTGGTAGGGTCTCCCAAGGCAAACAGGTCCTAGGTGATGGGTCAGACTAAGAGCAGTTCCAAAGCCCCTGATGATGAAGTTTAGAACAAGGAAGTGCACGTTGCCCGGAATGGCATCACCGGGGCCCATCCCTGGAGCCAGGCCTGCAATTGGGGCTCGCAGGCGAGCACCTTGTGGCCAGGTCTTTGCCCATGGGACCCGACCGGGCGCAGCCCAAGCAAGCATCGTGGGCACGCCCTCCAGTAGGCTCACCACCCGCAGGAGGGTTCAGAAGGGGCCTGCGGTGAGAGGCAGCGAGCTGGTGTGGGCTTGCTCATAGCTCCCCAGCTCAGCCACTATGTGTCGGAGTTCTCCCCGGTGAACAAGAGGGTCGCTTCCCTGCGCCTCCAGTCGGGGATAGGTCTATACTGTTGTTTCGGCTTATGGGCCGAACAGCAGTATAGAGTACCCGGCCTTCTTGGAGGCCCTGGGAGGGGTACTGGAAAATGCTCCAACAGGGGACTCACTCTACTGGGGGACGCTCACGTGGGCAGCGGACAGCGTTACATGGAGGGGTGTGTTTGAGAGGAACGGCCTCCCTGATCTGAACCCGAGTGGTGTTCTGTTGCTGGACTTCTGTGCTAGTCGCAGTTTGTCCATAACGAACACCATGTTCAAGCATAAGGGTGTCCATCAGTGCACGTGGCACCAGGACGTCCTAGGTCAATAATCGACTTTGTAGTCGCGTCATCTAACCTCCGACCGTATGTCTAGGACACTCGGGTGAAGAAAGGGGCTGAGCTGTCAACTGATCAACACCTGGTGGTGAGTCAGATCCGCTGACAGGGGAGGAAGCTAGACAGACTTGGCAGACCCAACTCCCATCTCCGGGAGAAATTTGACCAGATCTCGAGGGAGGCTGGGGACATTGAGTCCGAATGGACCATGTTCACCACTTCCATTGTTGACACTGCTGTTTGAAGCTGTGGCTGTAAGGTCTCCACTGCCTGTCGTGGCGGCAGTCACGGCAGCAAACCATCCGGCACCTCAAGAAGGGGAAGCAGTTCTCCACCAACACTGTTTACAGTGGAGGTGGGGAGTTGTTGACCTCGACTGGGGACATTGTTGGACGGTGGAAGGAATAACTCGAGGATGTCCTCAATCCGACTGACACGCCTTCCATAGAGGAAGCAGAGGCTGGGGACTCAGAGGTTGATTCATTCATCACTCTAGTCGAAATCACTGAGGTAGTTCGGAAGCTCCTCAGTGGCAGGGCACCGGGGGTGGATGAGAGCCGCTCTGAGTACCTCAAGTCTATGGATGTTGTGGGGCTGTCTTGGCTGACACGTCTCTGCAGCATCGCGTGGCAGTTGGGGACAGTGCATCTGGACTGGCAGACCAGGGTGGTGGTCCCTCTATTCAATAAAGGGGGACCGGAGGGTGTGTTCCGACTATCGGGGGATTACACACCTCAGCCTCCCTGGGAGTCTATTCCAGGGTACTGGAGAGGAGAATTCGGTCGATAATCGAACCTCAGATTCAGGAGGAACAATGCGTTTTTCATCCTGGCCGTGAAACACTGGACCAGCTCTGTACCCTCCACAGGGTGCTCGAGGGTTCAGGGGAGTTTGCCCAACCAGTCCACATGTGCTTTGTGGACTTGGAAAAGGTGTTCGACCATGTCCCTCGTAGCGTTCTGTGGGAGGTGCTTCGGGAGTATGGGGTCAGAGGCCCTCTGCTAAGGGCTGTACGGTCCCTGTACGACCGGAGCAGGAGCTTGGTTTGCATTGCCAGCAGTAAGTCAGACCTGTTCCCAGTGCATATTGGACTTCGACAGAGCTGCCCTTTGGCACTGGTTCTGTTCATTATTTTCATGGACAGAATTTCTAGGCTTAGCAACGGGCTGGAGGGGGTCTGGTTCGGGAGCCACTGGGTCTCATCTCTGCTTATCGCAGACGATGTTGTCTTGTTGGCCCCTTTGAGCCAGGACCTCCAGCACGGCAGTTTGCAGCCGAGTGTGAAGCAGCTGGGATGAGAATCACACCTCCAAGTCCGAGGACATGGTTCTCGACCGGAAAAAGTTGGCTTGCTCCCTCCGGGTTGGTGGAGAGCTCCTGCCTCAAGTTTAAGTATCTTGGGGTCTTGTTCATAAGTGAAGGAAGGATGGAGCGTGAGATTGACAGGCGGATCGGCACAGCGGTCTGTTGTGGTAAAGAAAGAGCCAAGCTGAAAGGCGAACCTCTCAATTTACCAGCTCTGTCACCTGGGAGGAGCTCGGAGTAGAGCCGCTGCTCCTCCACATCGAGAGGAGCCAGCTGAGGTGGCTTGGGCATCTCGGAACATTTACGCTGGCGATCGAGTTGTGAAATTCCCATCAGCCTCTCTGTACTTTGCTTATAGTACTAATTAGCAGGTGTTAAACATGCTGTAACCCAGTGTTATATCATCAGTGTGAGCATGCTAACATAAAGCTAAGTGTTACAGTGTTTCTTCTTATTGCTGTTTAAGCTAATGTGACATTTAAAACCTAGTATTTTATCGTGAAGGAGTAATTTTTGGTGGGCGATTTACACAGCTTCAGTATGTGCACACAGATGTTCACATTTTAACAAAGTGATAATTGAAGGAATGTCTTTTCTGGTAAGATTTGTATCAGTTTTGTGACTGTAAGACAAGGGTTCGACCAAGATGCAATATCGGAAATGACTTAAAACCTAATATATCAGTCTAAGACTGATGATCCATGTTCCAAGAGTCTTATAAATCTCACACACATAAACCGGCTGTACACTGCTTCCACCACAGTGTTGTGCCCGAGGCATAAATAAGGATAGGCTGTTGCAGCAAAAACCTACAGCACATACATCTTAAGAATAAAAACTAAAAGCAGGCTAGCAGAAGAGTTTATGGCTGAACTTAGTGAAGCTAAAAGATGCTTCCTGCTGTAACTCAAGTGCTGGAGACGTCTCTATTCTCCACATCAAGGACCTGATTTTTCCTTACAGTTGTTGAATCCTCAGAAGCTCAGTGAGAAACAAGATAAATGAGAGAAAGGTTGAAGTGCTCAGTTTTTATGTCAGCGGCGTGGCCTGCCCCCAGAATATAAATATTCATCAATGTGTCCACAGACAGAGGAGACTCATTAGAATATCACAGAGATGTGGAAGGTCTACTGGCATGAGTGCATCTTTGAGTTGATTTCCAGAGTCTGATCTTAGAACTGCAACCTGGCTTGCACAACCACAAGCCTGCACTGCACTCGACTGGTTGAGGTCTTTAGGGGCTTCCAACCAGATCTTCCATTAAGATAAACAAACACACATTTATTTATGTTTTTATTTTTATCCCATGCAACCTCTTATCACGCAGTCTCTGCAGCAGTTGCTGTTTCTACAGCTTAACAACGGCAGTTATAATTCCCTTTCCATGTTTCCCAGCGCCTGTGAAGTGTGTAGGCTTCCCCCATGTGTGATTGGGTTGGCATGGAAACAGCAGTGGCATTGTGATGTGTGCGTATTGAATTTTTCCCCCGTTCCCAGAGTTCCACGGTGAGGAAAGCCTGACACCATCCCCTCCCCCCACCAATTACACCAGAGAGTAAAGGGGTGGGAGGGGGGCGATTCTTTCAAGATTTCAACCTCTGTGTTACTTTAAAATGAGGGTGCATTTGCTATTAGCAGCAGAGGACCTTTGAATACTCATCAGTTTCGGTCAAGAAGGCTATTAATGTCAAATTATTTTCCCATGCCATTTCCTTTCACTAGAAGTTAGTCAGTTTGCTACTTTATGAATTATTGTGCTGCATATTTTCAGATTCAGGCAGGTTTCAAAAAGTACATGTTTATCAAATTTCAATACTTAAATGATTGAAATACCTGTATCTGTAATTTTGAATTTGGTTTCCGGCACACTGCCCCCTTATGGCCATGGATGTGCAGAAAAAGGGGGTTAAGGTGGTAGAGCATGCCACTGGAACAAGCAGCCTCAGGAATGACCAGTCAAGGCAAAGGTTTTTTTAGCGAGTTATCGCCATCTAGTGGCAGCAGAAGTGTACACCAAATAAAAAGACAGACCCCGGTGACAAGTTGTCACATTTACTTTTATTGTAAAGGTGATATTATTCCAAAATATTAATATGTTAGAGGAACAGAGAAAGAAAAAGGAAGGGGGGAAGAGCTCTAGAAAACATCTACACAAGACTTTGGTAAGAATCTTGGGACACATTCTTATCAAAAAATTCCACAGCAAAAAAATAACAAAATCTTCTAACAATGAAATCAAAATCATAGAGATCTCCATCGTGGTGCATCTACGTGTACAACAATATAGCTGGGTAAAAAGTCAACTGGGCATTTTGTGTCCTAGAAACAACTGAACAATTGAAGGCATATAAAACACTGGAATGGCTGGGCACCTGTGCTTTAGAAGTCTGGAATATACTGTACTACTGAAGGATACCACAAGATATAACAGTTCTTTATTCTCATTATTAAATCAATTTATAGTTCATAATTATAATTTTTCAAGATATATCATACCACAACAAGTTTACAGTAACCTTGCAAAAGAGCCGTACGTTCATCAGAGCTAGTTGGAGAGCACAGAAGAATCGGCCAAGTTTAAATCCAGAGTTTTCCAGTGAGGTCTTCAGTGTAACTGACCCGAGCTCTGGATTTAACCCCCCACAGATTCGAGTATGTGCTGCTTCAGCCATAAACGGAGTGCATTGGATCATTGTGCAACAGTGTGCCATGCCCTGTCCCGTCCCCAGCCCCGCCGTCATCCCTCCCTCCCTTTCCGCACCCCCCCGACTCCTTCCTAGCAGGGGTGCACGTTACACGCCCTGATCTCCTTCCTGTCCTTGCAGCTGGACAGCTGGGCAGTCTTAAACCTCTGCTTCACTGTCATGAGCCGCTCTTGAATACCTCCACCGCACAGCTTGGTACAGTCCGTCCAACTTGACCACGGTCTCATTTTACACCCTAAAAGATAGAAATCAGGAAAAAAGTGATGAGAGAGACAGTCATTATAGCGTGTGATGATGTAGTTCTGAAGGTGACGAGGACGAAGGCCAACCTGGATGCTCGGAGGTGGCGTCGACTCTGCTTGTTTTGCTCCTCCTCTTTTCACGCTGCTCCTTGCGTCGTTTCTTCTCGTCGCTGTTGGCTTGTCCTCGGTTACACTTCCTGATCTTGCATTTCTTTCTCTGGATGGTTTCGGTACAGGAGTCGCCTCCAAACTGAGGCTCCAGCTTCACCATGCGCGTCCGGATCGTGTGACCCTTCCCGCAGGACTTATTGCACTCTGACCATTCAGTCCACTCAGACATGACGCAGTCTATGGCTGAAGAGACAGAATTGGACAGAGAGAAAGGGGGTTTAGAGGAAGTTGTGACAGAGAGAGGGGGCAACTGTGGGTCATGGATTATATATGAATCCACGTCCAGGGAATGTACTGTGTCTTATCTTAAATTATACAGCGGCACCACAGAGAATAGTTTTCTGGTTAGCCAGAGGGTGTGATTTATTTTCTCATAACCACATGCGTATGATGTAGCATCCTCACAACTGCTGTAAACGAATAAGCACTGAGATGAATAAAACATAGTATTAGCAACTCAAAGTCCTAAAACAACAACATAGATTTATACATAAATTACAATCCCTACAGGGGACACAAATCATGAGAAATTGTGTTTTCCCCTGAAAGCTTCTCACTTTGGCAACAGCTTCTGTTGCTTCTTGGTAAAGTCAAGTTATCTTTTATATCAAGATAGTGGGTGAAGGATGTGACAGATTTCTGTTTAAAGGGTGTGATTCTTCATTATTACCACACAGCTCATCGTAGAATATCTGTCAAATCATTTAACAGTGGCTGTGATTAAAAGTACATCAAACAGTCAAATCAAACATTATGTTTCCACAGAAAACATAACACAAAGACACATTTTGGATACAGACTGTTTGTTTTTAAAGGCGTACTAAGTAAGAATTGACCGCCATTTAAAATCATACTCAAAACAAAGTGAGTAGCCTGATGTACTATAGCTTCTGTTAGCCAGCAAGCTCAGTTAGCCATGCAGTTAGCATTAGGACTGGGAAGTAGGGGAGATTTGGACCATTACGAGCTGGGCTAAATGGTTAGCATGCTAACTCTAGTATTTCTTGACAATCTGTTGGCCATTTTAGTTCATTTTTGCAACATTTTCACCTGAAATGGCACCTTTAGGGAAACCAATCTCCTCTGATGTCACATTCAGGGTGGGAAGCTCAAATGCAAGGATAATGTTATGCTGATGTTTTCTAGGGTACACATCGTATACACGTGGTTTTGATATAATTTCACCTCTTTCTTGTTGATTAGCAACTAAAAAGATGATGAATAGGAAAAATCTGGAGGGACATTGGGCCATATTTCAGGGTAAAACAACATATTTGTCAACCTGTTCCCTTTCCATTAGAGAACAGCTAACGTTAGCATTAAACCACTTCCTAGCAATCAGTAACGTTAGATAACATCCAGTGTGATTCACCTCAAGGTTTAAATAAATGTAAATAAATTTGGATGGTGTCTCAAATTTGGTCAAAAAAATAAAAAATATATTTTATTGTCACTAATGGTCACTAAAATGTTTTTTTAAGCTCACCATGTCCAGTATTCAGAATTCAAAACATTTATTCACAAATATAATTCATTTTTTGCCAAGCGGAGCCAGCCAGTCCTGTGCACGTATGCAAATTGGCCATGTGTGCCAAATGGAAAAAAGACGTAACATTGAGACGTCATACTGAAAAATGGCAAGCAAGAGAAAGCTAAAGCACACCAGAGTGTATCACTCACACACTTTGTGTTCACATCCAAAAAGGTGCCACTCAGAGATGAAGAGGCACCGAAAGACAATGCTAATGCAGCTAGCACAGTGGGCCAACTCGCTACCAGATCAGAGGATCCTCTCCCACCCAGTGACTCCCAAGAAGAACAACGTGAAGTTGAGGCCAAGTGCTCTGAAGACGCAGCAGGTCCTGAGGTAACGTTAGCTGCTACTACTGTTGCTAGCTAGCTAGCTAGCTATCTGTCTGATCGTATTTGCTGTAGATTGATGGATAAATAATTTCACACAATCGGTCATACTGCAGGCTCTCATTTGCAAGTGCACTGATTGCGTGACAGTCTCCGATATATATACCTATACCTGGAATATATTCAGTTGATTGCTCTTGTAAGTGGGCCTGATTGTGCCAATTATTGTCCTGTCTGCACTGTAATGCACAACTTTGCCTCTCCTTGTTATAAAACAATGTGCACCCATATGTCATTGTTGCTTCATGAATACTATAGCATATCGGATTATCAAAAATTGTTAAGTGTGTGTATGTGTGTGGTGTCATGTAGGCAATAGACTGATTGTCTTGGCTTGCATCCATGAAATATTGTAATGTTATAGGCCCAGTGCATATTGAGAAAATTTTGATTGGTATTGCGCAACAATCGGTAGATGGGGACCGAATATTGCGGGGTATTTCGCACACTGTATATTTATATATATACATATATATATATATATATGTATATGTTTATTACTTACGACATTCCGGCAGCATGCACTTCTCCACCTGTTCCAACTCCTCTGTGCAGTCTCCCAGTTCCACGGGGGACGTGAGCTTGCGCTGTCGTGTCCTCAAACCCTTCCCACAGGTCACGCTGCAGTCGCTCCAGTCAGACCACGGGGTCAGCATGCAGGGGATTGTATCTATACAGAACAGTCACACAGTAACACATACATCTAGAATTAACATGCATGAAAAATATTTTCACTGCAACTGATCAAATCACATTTTTCAAAGCAAAGAATTAGGAATAGTAGCAGGAAAACAGCAACGGGCGATTTGTTTCATATCAGTGTTTTTAGTTTCTGTTAATTGATGCTTTTTAAAAACAAAATCCTAATGTAATGTATATCAGTGCTACTTCCATGGATCTACAGTTGGGTAACCAGCCCCCTTATACCCTGCAGTTTAATGAGAACATTTTTTCTCCAGATTTGAAGTGTAGGAGGTGTCGGGAAAGTTGTAGTCTTGAAAAATGCAGCTACTCACGGCATTCTGGCATCATGCACTTCTCCACTTCTAGCACCTCTGCCCCGCAAATGGAGCCATCTGTAGGAGGCATCTTCACCAAGCGCTCTCTTCTCTTCATGCCAAGACCGCAAGTGGCACTGCAGACGTCCCATTCCCCCCACTCTGTAACCAGGCAACTGCTGGGAGCTTAGGGCAAGTGGGAAAGACAAAGATGCCATAAACCATGATGCTGCTTACATTAAATCCATAATATGACTTAAAAAGGAGGAGGGAAAACTCACAGCATTCCTCGTTGACCACACAGGTTTCAGTCTCCTCTGTGGGCAGGGTGCAGACTGAGCCATCATCGGGGAACTGCTTCACATAACGCTCCCGGGACCGTGAGCCTATCCCGCAGGACGCGCTACACGGAGACCAGGTGATCCACTCTGACAGCATACAGGTGGAGGCATCTGAAGAGTCAGAGGACAAAGAAGGAGAAGTCAGAAAGTCTGAAGAGAGGTCAGGGCTTGTTGCTAACTGACAGAATATGTTAAACTCAAAATAATGTGAATTTAAAGCTCTGTTGTCTTGGAGAAGAACAACACAACTAGATAAAACTGCTGCACCTGAATTAGGGCTGGGCGATAAAATGATAACGAAATCTATCGCAATAGACAGGTGATCTATATCAATAGAAAATAAGTTCAATAGAACGTTTGATAATTTCACTCAACTCCATTAGAAAAAAACAGGAACAAAACCCCAATCCAGAACCGCAAGGCATTCTGGGGGATGTAGGCAGAGGAAGGGCTTTAGCCTCTCAACCTCTCAGCCTAGCAAAGCAAGGTTGGTGGCATGAACAAACTCCCTCGCTCTTTGGTAACCTAGCAACAACCTGTTGAGTGACATGCACAGTAGCATTTTCATGTTTCGCCATCGTGCCTCTTAACTGCTTTAACAAAAAGAACGGTGTGGAATGAAAGTACAAAATGAGTGCGACAGTGCAAGAGGAAATTGTGGATAAAAGGAGAAAGGTCACGTCACCAGTTTAGCAGAATTTGGATGTTTTAAGTCCGACAAGAGTCAGACCGATGTTGTCTGCAAACTATGCAAGTTCATTGTCCCTACCAAGTCTGGCAATACGACAAATGTATTCAACCACCTAAGCCTCTCTCATCCGTTGGAGTACAGCAGCATCAGACAGACACAGCCATCGACATCTGCCAGTACAGGTGAAACACCACACAAGTGGCAACAGACCACCATGGAGAGGTACTCAGCAGCAGTGCCATACGACAAAATATCAAAACGTTATAAAGAAATAACGGATGCAGTGGCGTATCATTTAGCAAAGGACTTGCTACCACTGAGAAAAGTTGAGAAGTCTGGATACAAGAAACTCATTCAAGTGCTTAACCCCCCTTACATTCTTACATTTTTTTTAAAAACTGACTAATATGAAACACTTATATCGTGATATATTTTTCAGCCATATTGCCCAGCCCTAACCTGAATGTCTCATTTCATTTGTGACTGATAGTCATGAGTGTAATTATTACACATGTAATGTTCAAAAGCAGGTTGCATCCTTAAGTTTTCTCTCTTCTATCTGCTCCACTGGAACACACAAAACACACAGCTTGCTTCGTCATTTGGGGGGTTGTTGATACATGTGTTCATTTATGTGTTCGCATTTTGCTCTTTACCTTCCTGCCTCTGTGTGTGTGTGTGTGTGTGTGTGATTGTTGGTTGTGCACTGCCTCACATGGGGCACCATTATGATATGCACTGCATCACACAAACACAATTATGTAGTACGCATGGAGGATTACTAGGAGTAGAAGAGTTTTGGGTTAAATTTTATATAATCAACAATGATCAATGATTATCAGGGATGATCATTAATTATGATAAATAATATGATACAGTTTACATTAGATCGCCTCAGAGCCCCACCCTTGAAGAATTTAGAATTATATATAAATATTATATAATATATATAATATTTATATATAATATTATATATACATTCATATACATATAAATCATTCCGTCTCACAAGAAGGAACTTAACAGTTTGTAACTCTGATTAATAATCAACTTAATAACTACAACCAACATTACCATAACAGTTAGTAATGGTTGAAGGATTTTGTTCTTGACAGTGTAGATGTTGGCAACATTCACTCTTGTACAATATTTTTAAAAAAGTATTTTATTTAACACAAAGATGAAAACACACAATCTAGCTAACATGTACCATATACAGGTTTGGTGTGTGTGTGTTCGTGTGTGTGTGTGTGTGTGTGTGTGGGTGTGTGTGTGTGTGTGTGTGTGTGTGTGTGTGTGTGTGAGAGTGTGATATGATGCCAGGTTAGAGAAGATGGTTAGTTGATGGAGAGGAGCCCTTGAGGATAAGAAGTTGAAGCAGTAGAGGATAAGAGAATAAGAGGAAGTACAAAGGAAGGTGCTGGAGTTTTGACTATCTGGTCAGAGGGGGTTCTGTCACCCTGACCAAGAATAGCTCAAAGCTGAATTTTGCACCTAGGTGTGAAGACTGGGGAATTCTGGGTAACTGAGTTCAGTTCAGAGTCCATTTTGAAATCCACAATGAATGACTCCGTGTGTGTGTGTGTGTGTGTGTTGCCTTTTTTGTATAACGTAACAATTAGTCTTATGAAGTTCTGCTCAACAAGTCACTGGTAGCTGAAGTGAGGCACATAGGTTCTAGTTCTAAGGGAGGCACTGCCCTTATAATCATTTTACTCAAGTACTGTAATTAAGTACAAATTTAAGTACTAGTACTGTACAGCATTTCAGAGGCAATATACTCTTTTCACGGCAAACATGATGATGAAAAGCACGGGTGAAGTTCATAACATCAGTGATGGCTGTATTCTTTTCATGTGAGCTACTTCTAGGGCTCTGATGTTGTGCATGCTCACTCGGCAACATAGCTCACTGAGACACTTAGTGGAGTAAAGCCATTGTTAATGTTCTTGATAACACCTGGGCTTTTCCTGCTTCGATGTCTCACTATCATTGTGCTTTTTTTTTAGGTTTAGTTACTTTTTGAGACCCTTCAATAAACCCCATGTATCTCCACATCTACAGCAGTAAAATGCAACATGAACAAATGAATGCTGCTGTTTTATAAATCCTAACATCATATATAATAGTAAAACGATGACAGAGGCAATTTCTGTACTATTTTATGCTTAAAGTGCATTTTGTGAATCATATTTACACGTTTCACTTAAGTAAATGCAGAACTATCACTTGTTGTGCAGTTTTTTCCAAAGCGTGGAAGTGAAGAGAATGAATACTTCTTCCACCGCTGTCTAACTTCATTATGTCATTTAAATTACATTGCAGGAGAGAACAGCCTCTTAGCTAAATGTGTGCAATGTGGGTCTGAACTTTGTAGTTGCACATAAAGAATGTTACTAAAACAGCATACAGTAATTTGTAAACATTTAAAAATGACCACTTCTACCCAAGATACAGAGAAGCTTGTTCATGGTTTAATTACAAGCAGGTTAGATTACTGCAGTGCATTAATGTCAGGTGTCTGCAAAATCTCTACAAATCCATCAGAGTTGGTATAAAGTGCTGCCGGCAGTGTAAGTGGACCAAAGTCCATGCACTGTCTGTCTTCCAGTTAGTTTGAGGATAGATCCTCTTACTTGTCTATAAATCTATTCACCGACTTGCCCCCAGAGTATAAGGCTTATACATATGCTAAAAGTCCCAGATAGAGCCATCAGATCTTTTTCTCTACTGCTCACTGCACCCAAACAGTGAGAGGCATAAAAAGACCTACAGGGAAGCTGCCTCTGGGAACAGTCTCCCTTTGGATCTAAGGACAGAAATTCAGACTTCTAAGTGGCTGCCCCCCCAAAAAGAAAAAAACCTCAACATGCAATAACACTGACATTCTCCTGCCTTCATTATAAATTATTTTTGCCAAATAAAAAGTTAATTAATTGTCCTTCGCGGCATACAGAAAGTTCTCCCCTGATAATATAATGCACATATTATAAAATTTAGAATAATGTAAGATCATTAAAACAGCCACAAGAACCTTTATTAGCAGTAGACAGAGAGGAAACATGGGAGAGAGAAGGGGAGGTGACATGCAGCAAAGGACCTCTGGCCGGAATCGAACCGGGGTCAGCTGCGTTTTTATGGCATGCGCTCTAACCACTAGACCACCTGCGCGCTACAAAAGACTTTCTTTCAAGTCAACATACATTCATAGCCATTAGTCGTCAAATCAACAGGAAGGAGAGAAAGTACTGGACGTTGGGGATCATGTTGCCTCGTTTCTCTATTTGTGGTCCCACCGGTAAGAATAATCAGAAGTTTCTTTTCCAGTTTAGCCGAGGATACGGGTGAAAACTATTTCTCTATTTCACAAAAGTTTTAATGATGTGGTTACATCAGACCCAACATATGCAGGGATGAAAGATAAACTAGTAATGCATGAACCAGCTTATCTAACCAATAGCCATGGCTCAGTGGTTCGTCACTTTATGATGACCCAGGGGTCCAAATGAAAGATTTTCAGGCTATAACACAGTCAGCCATAAAATTGATTTCTTGAGGCAAACTATGCTTTTGAATCTATTATAAATAAATCAGAAAAAGACAGCAAACAGACATCTTTTAAAATCTCACACTAAACCATGTTGTGCACATTACACACACCTAAAGTCCGCATCTGTGCAGAAAGTACACACTGACAAGATAAACACTTTTGATGGATATCATATAAACGTCATAATGTGCTCCTTCTGTTACCACAGATGACCATCTCCTGCTATGAAAAGTTATATACGAATAGAAAATAAAATTCTAAAGTAAAATAAATGGATAAATGGGACATGGGACAAAATGACTAATAAAAACAAGCAATGAATAATTTGAATCTCATAATTCTGGGATCCAGTAACAGATGAGCTTGGGTATGGAGATAAAGTGGCAGAAGGTAAATATTAAGACTGTGACATTTGTTTCATTGTACTGATTCTGTGCTCCTGGATTTGAAGGGAAACAGTGATCGTGAGGTTAAAAATGCCAATTTCTCAGCTTCATTTTTTCCACATTTAATGAACTCTGTAGAAATGATTGCCCTTCCTATACATAGATTCTCCAAGAGGTTATTTTGGTCCCATTTAATATGTGTAGGCAGCCAGCCAGGCTAGGATGCCAGTATGCGTGTGTTATGGGCACAAACAGGAGGAAGCAGAAGTTAATATCTCAGCACATTTAATTGGAATAATCTGTGAGGCTGGATCCATGGCCAATGTAATTTTTGGCTGACTCAAACAGTTTTACAATGTTTATTTTGCTGCCTATTTTGCTTCTTCTAGTATTTTCTGTACTTTTAATTTGCCAGATTTGATTAAACTGCAGCGCTGAAGTGTTTTGATCTTCTTTGCCCGATGAAGCACTTTGTGACTTAGTTATAAAAAACTGCTGTATAAATAAACTTTTGCCATATTAGTGTAAGTGAGGGCCTTAATATTTCTGCAGTAATCAACATTTGAAGTGTGAAACAAAGCACAAATAATGACCTTCTGAAAGAACAATCTGTGTGCCATTCACAAAGCAATGAATGGCTCTTCACCAACAGGCAAATCCAACCAATGGATTCATCTCAAATGGGGCGAGAGTTTACTACAAAATAAAAACTACTTATGTTTCCTCTTTCATGTAGTGCTTTTTATCCATCTAGATTCTCTTTGTGTTAGTTTGCGAGTTTAGAAGGTATCGACCATAGACATGCCTTTTCTTAAATGCAAAGGAACCCATATGGCACATGTAAAAAAACCCAAAAACTTAACAATGTCTCTTTCCAGAAATCATGACCTGGTTACTCAAGATAATCCAGAGACCCTATTGTGAGCAGTTTCATGTAGGAACTTCTTTCTTTCCGTATCACTGCACAAAATGTGCAACTTCTTATGGCCAAGAGGTTAGCTAACTAGCTAGCTAGGATTAGAGTGTGGGTTAGCTTGCTTACCTTGCTAACATTACAACTATGCCAAGTAGGATGCAATTAATAGAGTTGCACATGCACAGTACCGATCAGGTAGCGGGCATGGAAGCCACTAGCAGCGGGAACTTCTCTAATATTTTTATTTTGTTTTACCTCAGTCTCAGCCTGTCTTTCAAACCCAGAACTAATTTAATGGCATTGAAGAAAAGAAACGGACATGCGGGGAAAAATTAGCGTGTTCATCCAGGTGTCTATACAGTACATCGTAAATTCTGCAGAGTCATTCGACACAGTCATTCGGAGTAAAAGGTGTTGGTGTTTCTTTTTGTCCAGTGGGAAAAGGGGCAACAAAGAAAGAAGATGATAAAGTAAAGGGAAATAAACACGGAATAACCAGCAGACCTTGTTTCTTGTGTGAATTACTCTTAAAATCTTACAAAATAAATTTGATGACCTCACGCAATTTACCTTGACTTACTGTAAAATTTAAAAACCTGCCTTATAAACAAAGTGCTCTTGTTGCCTCTGCTCACTCTTAATTGCTGCTGTACAAAGGCACTTTGGGCATTAGCGATGGCCTACAGCAATAAAGGCTTTTTCTATAAACATACACTCGCTTCTTAAGAGTGTCAAAACATTAATGGAAGCAATAACCCTAAAATTTCTATTTCAAATGTTCCTTTTTTTTACGTCATCATGGACTTTTTTGTTTTCCTCGCAGTTACAGTAAGCTCCAGTCTTTTCGAAAAGACACTCACCCTCATCGCTGCATCCGGGCCCCATGCAGGGCTCAAAGTCCTGGGTGTGTGGGCAGGGCACACTGAGGTCCAACTGGGCCTTCAACATCCTCTGCCTCATCCGCTTGCCCTTTTCACAAGTGGCCGAGCTGCAGGCTGACCATGGAGACCAGTTGGAGTAGATGCAGGTCTCAGGAGTATCATCTGCAGGATGGAGAGTGGAGTATAGGTATGACATACAGCCTACAACTGTTTACTATGCTTTTAATCTTGTGAAGGAGATAGATAGAGAGAGAGTGAGAGAGAGAGAGAGAGAGAGAGAAACGAGAGCAGGGTCCGGACCTTCCTCTTTCTCCTCTTGGGCGATATCCGCTACAATGTCATCCACATTGTCTGGCACGATGTTGCACTGTTCCCCCTGTGGACGCACAGACACGAACGGCATTGAGACACGCTCTGTATGGGCTCTGTCGCTCAGCTCCCTCAACACATTCTCCTCACTGTAGGATCCAGAATGAATGTACATTCATTCAGCGAGTGCAAACCGAGTGCATGTGTGTGTGTTTGTATAAGTAAATTATGAAAAATAGGTTGTGGAAAATGAATAAAGCAATAACAAAATCCCAACAGCTGCCTCTAGATGCCACTGAAGGACTGCTAACCCTTTTATCCCTCCCCTGGTTTGCAGCCAGAGGTGCCAGAGAGTGTTTCACCACCCATCAAAGTATATTAAGAGAAAGGCTGTATTTTATAGAGAGTGAATTTTAGTACCTGCTGCCATAAAAGCTTTGACTTTTTTTCAATGTCTTTCGTCACGTTATTGGCTGATGTTCTTTTTGGAGTTGCATCACAACACAATTGAGGTATTGTGTCATTTATTATTCTGGATATAAAGTGTGATTACTTGTCACTGGTGGTCTACTGCTCATCGCTTACTACTGTACGACTACTGATAACTGACATTTGACAACATAAATCCTATTTTCCAGAGCCTACATTTCATTTTTGTTCAATTTGGAAAGCAGCGAACTTGTTGAAAGGTGTCCCAAGGATTCTCACTTTGTGAAACACAACTCCCACCTCGCACACCACAAATAGAGGTACAAGAACAAGACTGCTGCTGAGCACCAATAAAGAAAAAGGTAATGTCTCTCTCCCCTTCCTCTGAGTCTCTACTTTTCAAGCTTTAATACTTCAGAATGATTACAGTTATTAAGCCAGTTGAATTTGTATGTCATCTGTAATGCGCATATATACTTTGAGAGAAGTATAGGTGTGAAGAGAAGGTGTGGAGCTGAGCTGGAAGAACACAATAAAATTACAAAAAAATCAAAATACAAATTAAAAAAAAGGATAATCACACCAACAGAACAAAACATCCCGAACAAGGATCTTTTTTTTCCTTTATTTTGCTTTATGCAAATGCCTTCATTATGAACATTATCCCTGAAAAGCTACAAAGAACCGTAAAAACAGACCTTCCTGGCAATGCGTTCCACCACCACCCTTGCCACAGGAGTGATGGCGCCCCCCTCAGGGTCATAGAAAGGGCTCTGTGGATGATCCAGACTGGTCAGGGGACGGATCTTTTCCTGGGGCACAGTGGGCTTGTTGGGAGACTAGAAGAAGGACACAGAAAGACCAAAAAAAAAGCAAAGCTGTGGATCTTTGGGATTTCAAAAATAACACACTGTCAGGATTTGCTTGAAAAATACTGTTGTGCAAGTACAATGAGCACAAAGTCAGTCAAAGTCACACGCAGCACGAGTCACGCAGAGGACAGATCGCAGAGCTGAAGTGCAGCTGTGGAGGAGTGCTGTAGTTTATATGGGAGATGCTCTTATTAGTCAACAGTAAAAGGTCTGCCAGCGTGGGGTCGATAGAAGAATCCCCGCCAGAGGCTGTCTGGAGGCTGAAGACCAGCTCATCCTTCACCCCCCGCTGAGGCCGCCCATAAAAAACACAGGGAAATAGCACAACTGTTTTTGTTGGTGTGAGAGAGGGAGAGACTGTGAGATAGGGGGAAGGGTAATGAGTGGCCACTAATTAGAAGACACAGTAAAAGTAAAGGCACAAAGGACGGATCTCATTATTCTGTTACAGTCCTGCGCCTTTAGCAAACCGGGAGCCAACGTCCCACCCTGAGTCCAGCATAGTCTCTGTTCCTCCGCTGTACCATGTATTTTTGGACAGAGGGTTTCTTTCATTAAACTCTCTCTAAAAAGCTCAAACATGATACTTGTGTGATCAGTACAGACAGTACCGTTTGTGAAGGTTGTCAATTAAACAGATAAAGAAAACCTGTATTTTGTGGATGTTTAACACCCACATGTTTTAGAGGTAGCAACAAAGCACTACAAAGTGTGTGAGTCCCTTCGTTTTACGTTAAGTTTGTTTAGCAGATGCTGTTATCCAAAGTGACTTACAACCATGTGGACACGACCCAGTGATTGCTTGTCTCGAGCATCTACCGAAAACTCCAATAAATATGCTAAATTTGTTTGTTTGTCTTGTTGTTCTGATTTTTGTGCCAATGTGCAGTCTGAACAGGTGAGTTTTTCAGGATCATGTGTGAGATTTTGATTCCCATATGCCAGGTGTAACGTGCAACTATCACTGGATTCATCTGATCCTGAATGAAACTTAAAAACATGATGATTTTCAGATGTGTAACACTTCTGTGTGGTCGAATTAGACATAGAAATGAATCCGATAAGCATGATTTTAGAAGCCAATCCTGACAAATTGAGGCTGTTCATTTTTGGTTTTTACTATCCATCCCGAGTGAGCCAATCATGAGTGGACAGCTTCGAGACTGTCAACTCAAACCTGGCATTAGATGCGCCTTGAGTGACTTGTGCGATCGGACCTTACCTCCCCACTCTGAATGAAGCTTTAGCAAAAAGTCGGACAGAAAGGTTACTCTTTTGCATGCTCTGCCGTGAGTTTGATCCCCATACCATCCTTTAATTCACTTTCATAACTGCCTGTCATTATCTGGGGCTGTAAATTGATATCAGCTGCATATCCATCCAATAGCACAGCGACACACCTTCGCTGTTAGCCGATCATCTTGCTGCTGTCACTTTAAGTACAATTGTCTCCTGCCTCTCGTTTGTTCATGCTGCTGTCATGCGTGCGTCTTCCCGCCAAGCCTTCGCAGCTTCATCAGCTTCATCAGCTTCATCATTTCCTCAGCCCATATGTCTCCGAAGAGTCACCAGCCACCGCCACCAGCATCTGGACACCATGGGGGGATCCTTCTTGCCGCTGCTGTTGCTGAGAGCAGATGCCCTTCGATCATAAAATCTCCCTGCAGAGTTTAGGCGCCGAAGACTTCTGACTCATTATCTTACATCATCTGCTGTATTTCATTTTTTTTATTTTTGTATGACGTTTACCGAATTAACAAGTAGACTGAATGCAGTCTCGGAGGTAGGAACTCAAATGTGTCCATGACGCAGCGGGGTGTTCACACCTGTATTTAGGCCTGTCCACTTGTCATCAAGTAAGTGGGTCATATCAACGGGTCAAACAACAAAAACTAACTTCCTGTTTATTTAAGAAAGTCCCGTCCCTTACACCTCACAGAATCTGTGCCCTCTACCACACCTCATAGTTTAAACTCCTGTTGTACACGATTCAAATTCTGCAACTTCATTTCACAGTTTTTGCAGATTTTTTTGTGTTGTCAAGTCTTATGGAGGAGTCCAAAAAAATAATGCACAGCAGGCAAGCTGAAGCACGTGATCGAAAAAAAAAAAAAAGAGAGGACTAAGAAGAGCGAAATTATTGCAGAGGCCGGCCAAAGCAAGCAAGAGAGCGCGGTTCAGCGGGTTCCTCCGTGCTCTACAAGGGATCAGCCAGAGGTTTCACACATGTCATCATCGACAGTCTAATCTGTTAGTGCTGACTGGAGACACGCAACAGGCAGCAGACAGCACCTCCGGGAGAGGGCACGATGGGGGGAGGGGAGGGAGACGTTCGAGGCTGTTAAAGGAGAATTGGAAGGGTGATGACACTTGAATTGTTGCACGCTGGCAGTATGTGAAGAGGTGAAAAAGGGAGTGATTGCGACTGCGAGCAGAGGGGCCGACGAAGAAGAAGAGGTTGGTATAATGACAAGGTCAAAATGTGAGTGTGAAGGACGGACTCAGCTGGGGATGAAAGTGAGGAGGGAGGTTATCAGTGGGCAAAAGGCAGAGAGAATAACAGTTTGTAAAAAGGCTGTGATTGCTGTGGGGCTGCAGATTGTAACCTGAGATGAGTCACACATTCCGAGGGACACCGCTGCCTTTGTTTGCATTAATATAGTAATAGATGATTTATTCTCCCTCCAAGATTTGATTATATTTTTATGCTTTTTCACTAAATATTTATCAGGTAAAGTATAAAAGCTACATTTCAAAAATTGTTTCTTTTGGGATGCAATCCAACTCCAACTTACAATCCCAAAAGTCCCAATATTACTATTTTACCGACAGGAGGTTTAACACCAAAATGTTATTACTGACCTCGTATGTAACCCCACTGTCAGTGCCTGCATCCCATGGGATCAGGTCCTGGACTACCTTCTGAGCCCAACCACACTCCTTGGTACACAAGTCCTCAGCAGACAGACCCACATTCCAGTCCGGACTGGGCCCCAGCATGGTCAGGAAGGACATGATGTGGCGGGTCCGGTCCACTGAGAACTCAGCTGAGGGCGCGGCCCGCCTGCGGAGGAGGGTGAGACTGAGGAGTGAGTGGATCAAAGCAGTTTGGAAAATGTGAGTAAGGGAAAATCAGATAAGGTAGAACTTTTAATCCATACACACATTTCTACATAGTCAAAATAAATACATACACAGCAGTACATGATAAGTACGGGAGCCCCGAGGGAGAAATGAGGATTTTTTTACCCCTCTGGTGATCCATTTTATAAGTCTAAGCTGATTTGTTTTCTTTCCAGTGTGTACGACTTAATAACTGATGAAACAAATGTTTCACCAGGATAATCTTTCTCAGTTGTTTATTCCTTTTGTAGGAGAAAAAGCATTTTTTCATGTGTGAAACTAAGAAAGGAAAACTAAACATGTGACAATTTTGGCAGAATAATAAACAAACTTTTTTTTTTCTCCAGACAACCTTTTTTATCACTTGGTTTCACACATGAATTTCCTTTTTCACTCCTGATTTGTTTTTTCACCTGTTCTCACAGATGGAAAAGTAAGAAAGATTATTATCGCAAGCCCTTTTGTTTCCACCATATTTCAAGTCATAAACACAGGAGACAAAAGAATCAGACTTAGAAAATGGATCACCAAAAATGTTCCTCAATCGCTCAGTTGATGATTGAACTTAGTGGGTCAAACTTTAGGTTCACAAATTATTGACATGATATTAAATAACTTGTGAAAGTCCTGAAACACATATGTCAACAGAACATATACAGTATATGTCAGAAACCAGAGTTGCTGGTGCACCTAAATAATTATTCACAAACACACTTTGATTTTAAGTCTTTTCTATTCTGATTTTTGATGTTATAAAGTAGGGCAACAATTGCAGGGAGAGGTGCACAAAACACAGCAGCGTGCAGAGTAAAAGGATGAGCATTTAATCAGGTTTGTAGCCAATATGATCAACAAAAATATTCTTGCATTAGCCCTGATACCGATCTTCAGCATTCGCTTGCTTCCCTTCTCTCCACACTTCTGCACATCTTCTCGTTGAAACAAAGATATCAGACTGATAGCTTTGTTAGCTCTCAACAGCTACATGAGGCTCAGAAAGTGAACCTATATCAGTAACTCAAAGAAGCCTAATTGTTGCACCCTAAAAAATACTGTTGAAAATGAAAAACACAAAGAAACAAAGGTACATTGTGAAGTGGATGTGAAATAAGAAGAGAAGCTCGCCTGGAAGTACTCCACATGCTGCACTTGCAGTGCCATCAAATCATAGAGACTGGCATCTATTTATTTGACATATTCTAGACTTGCATTGCCAGGACACATTTATCTCCACTCTGCATTTGCTCCAGCACAGGAGACACACACACACACACACACACACACACACACACACACACACCTCTGGCCATCTGTCTTGACCAATGATTGACAGTTAAACTAATTACAAGAATTTTACTCAGCCAATACAAGATTAATTAGGAGTGGGGAGATTCTTGCTACAGCATTGACAATTAGCCAGGGATTCCTTTTCACCTGTCACCGTGCCCGTATAAATCCATTTGACTTCAGCCAACTCAGTCTTGCCCTCGTGCACTCTGCTAATGATGGCCTCTGAGGATGTGAAATAGCCCGTATCCCCTGGGAACACACAACTTGACTCGACACTCCCAGGCCTCTGCTCAGTGAGCGCTGCACATCCAAGGTTTATCTCAGACAGCTACCTGGGCTCTACAAAAAGGCAAAGTGTAACTGACAGAGAGGAGAGACGGAGCGAGTCTGGGAGCAAATGAGGAACGGATTAAGCGCTGTAGATAACCCCAGTGAAATACTTTTATCACTCAAAACACTGTTGTCTGGTTTACGAATGTGTGCGTGCATGTTAGCAGGTGTTATGGAGTTTCCTGAATGGATATCAGGCCCTAATGATTCCCCAACACATCCATTCCCTTACATCTACCTGTGAAGGGGGCAAATTGATTGTAGCCCATTTCTGACAGCTACAGAAAAGATTTGATGATTACTTAGCCATGACAAAAAAGAGAGATAATGAGTCATATTTATCAGATAAAGAGTCCAAATGATTTGAATAAGGTAAGAGTGAAAACTATGATATAAAAGACACAATTATGAGATCAAAAGTCAAATGATGACATAAAAGTCATAACAAAAAAATTGATATAATCAGACACAAACTCATAATTATGTGGTAAAAGGTCAATATTATGAGACAAGAGATCAATATTTGTATTTCAGAACTGTTAACCCCCCAACCTCCCAATAATTAAAATTACTTAATCTCATAATATAGATTTTTTTTTTTTATCTCAATATCACGATTAACCATAGGAATATTGTTTTCATCAAGTTTGGTTTCCATGTTATTTTTCGTTCTTGGTGCAAAACGAGCTTTGATACAATTCAGTACACAGAGTTACTACTTGAATTTAGTCAACAAGAAATATTAAGTAAAGGTTAAGGTGAGGGAAACACGTCTTCAAAAATAATTGTTTTTCTGTGGCAGAAAACTGTAATATCCATAAAATGGCCTGAAAAGGATTTTTTTCATTTGTAAATATTTTGTTGAGAGCATTTATTGTTCTGCAGACAGGTTACATGAAGCAGTGCTTCAAAGCTCAGGCTCATTATCAATAAATTATCAGCACTACAACAGTACAATTCATATGTTTCAAGTATGCAAAAACACTTGGCTCACTTGACTATTATACAACACACACACACACACACACACACACACACAGAACCCATTCCAACAACCACAAAAAGTAGTTCTCAGAGTGACAGAAATAAAGGCAGCTCATTAACAGCTGTAGTCTTGTCTTCAAAAGCTCCTTATTTCACACTGCTGACAACAAGCTTTTTTTTTTCTTTATTTTTAGCTGCTAATCAGATGTAACCCGTGGAACACCAACGTAGCCCTGTGGTTATTAAGAAGACGCCTGACAAGAGAGAGTGGGAGCGTGGAGACAATAAGGAGCCAGCTGAATGTCATGAAGGTGCTGCAGCTGTCACAGATGAAACCATTTTAATCCAGTTTAAAGTGGGAAAAGTGGCATACGGGTCGGAATAATGAAGAGAATTTTAGTGGGGAAATTAATGGAGGAAGACACTGTCATGTATAACGTCACTTGGTAGAGAGTGGGAGGATACGGTGCAACAAAGAAAGTGGGAAGTAGTTTTTTTTGTTTCATTAGAATTTTTGCAAGGACCAAGATTATATAACTTAAACGGTATTTTGACTTCCTCTTCATCTTTGTGGACAAAGAAACAAATAGAAAACTTCATCGTCTGCCTCTCCAGAGGTACGGAGCAATTATTTAGACAGCCATCATTACACACCATGCTTTCTGTTCAAATGATTACAGCTTGAAGGAGGCTGAGGCTGGGAGACCAAATTGCCCTGCACTTGAAGGATGCTCCTCCAACATATTACATTTTCTCACTCATATATAGTGAGAAAAAATAAATATATAAATAAATATATATATACACACACACACACACACACACACACACACACACACACACACACATATATATGTTGTTTTTCATGTAGTCTCTTCAAGGTTATTTTATTCTTCTATAATATAGGAATATAGAAATATACACCTAATGTCCATTTGGAGGTGTGCGTGTGAGCTCCTCTGTGACCTGTGGTTACCCAAAACACCTTTCTCCTTTCTTTTCTTCAGTCAAACTGAAAGGACCATCTTTGAAACAGAGGAGGTGGCCTACAACATTACCTATCACCCACCTACAATGCTTCCTACAGTTCCCTCCCCAGACAGCTTAACAACCATTCACACCTGGGCTCACATAGCCCTAGCAACCCGCATGACAGCCGGTTGGGTCATCAACCCACAAGTGGCCGTAATGACTCTGAAACTCAGAGTTCACACGTGTCCTCAATGATTCTGTAAGGACACTCCCACACAGAATTTAAAAGCCTGTAACTCCCCTCCAGTTAGTTAGAACTGAAGGAACCTCTTGCATGAGAGGTGAAACGTCTTCAAAAAAATGAAACAAGTCCAGTTGTCTACGATACAGCCCTTAGAACCTTTCTTTGCATACTGACACATTTATTCAGGAGCTGTCTAATGTACCTTATTTTCCGGGATATAAATTCACACTGTTCTCAAGTTTATTTGTTCCACTAATATGTTCTCAGTCTCAGGAGAGCCACTCTCATGGACACTCTGCTGTAATATGTGTGATAATGGCTGGCACTTCAGCCTTATTCTTTTCTCATCTCTCACCTCTGATCTTACGCTACATCTCTGCTGCTTTGCCCTTTGTCCCAGCAATCATTTCTTTCTCTTTATAGGCACATGAAATTGAAAGCTTGGGGTAAAAGAAGCCACTTCACTCTACAGAATGATGCTGCAGTGCACAAACATTTTTCTTAACCACAAAGTTGACCTTAAAAAAGTATTACTTGCGTATTTAAATCCCAGTCTTTGCATTTTATTCTAAATGCCTGCTTTTTTCTTTCTGTCTCTCATCTTTCACATATGTCAAAGCAAGACATGTTGGAAGAAACTGTCCTTTTTGTGTTAAATGACAGCAAAATCTCCTTTTTCTATACATACATATGAGTACAAGAGAAGGCACAAATGCATGTGCCTTTTCGTGTTATGCACCCCGGACTTCCTGGTTAAAAAGGTGAAATACATACAAAAAAAAACCCAGAGCTGCCCAAAGATGCATATTTACTCTGTATTTCTGGAGCAGCAACACAAAAACACACACACTCAACCATGAAACATGCTGACATGAATATGCATTTATGCATTTTTTTATGCAGCTACAGTATGTAAAGCTAATCAACTCTCCAAAGACTCTTTCAGCTCTCTATACACTACTTCAGTGGTCAGGACACTTCCATGTAGTCATCGATACAAAATGTCCTTCCCTTTTCTCACTACAAGCTGCTGAAATTGATCTGACACCCTCCTGCATGCGCTGCCCGAGATCACCATTTGAAACAATTAATTGGTCGCCCATATAGCACAGAGTAAGCTAATTAGCCCTGGTGGATATCACTGCCTCTATTCTTGGTTGCGTTTGTCCCTTCTAGAGACCAAACACATGGCCCTCACCGGGGCCCTGTGGTTGAGGAAACAACACCGCACCACTGAGGCTTCTACCACTGAAGTTCTTCTGAGCGAGCATAGCCAACAAGCTCCTTGTTTTTCTCATGAATAAGAGATTAAATGGCTTTTATGAATTTAGGAGTAAATGAGCACACACATACTGCAAGTAGGGTGAAGATGGCAGTTTCAGGATACCTCTGAGCTGGGTTTTTCACTGATCAGCAATCTCTGGGTGCAACTTTGGAGACTAACTTCTAACTGTTTGTGTGGACGCCTTAAAATCTTCGGACCTGCAGAATCATCGAAAATGGTTTACCAGTTGTAGAGAATGTCACAGCTCATTCACTACAAACTGTACTTGGATTTTAATGTGCTGAACATTTTTTGTGCCCCGCGTTTTAATGAGTACATTCCTCTGCAGAGTGGCTGATATATTAAGATCTTAAATTCAAAGCATGCAAACATACATTTTATATAAAAGTAGGCAGTGTTGGGAAGATTACTTTGGAAATGTAGTTGGTTACAATTACAAGTTACCCTGTTGAAAATGTAACAGTAGTGTAACTATTTCAATTACTTTCTCAAAGTAATGTAACTAATTACATTTGATTACATTTTGATTACTTTTCTTAATTTTGAATGAAATCTCTCAACTGCTAACCATTTTCACATTTTAAGACCTATAGTGTGATAAACCTTTCAGTTCAAAGGTTTAACCATATATTATGAGTCTGACCTTAGGCCTGTACGGCGAAGGAGGCTCACTTCCTCACTAAATGGAGCGACAACGGGCTGATTTCAGCCAAGAGGAGCAGGTTGTTTTAATGGAGAGAGTATGAGCGATACAAAAAAGCCTGATCACAGCCTGAAGCAACAGTGTTGCTGCAAATATGACAAGAGGAGGCTAATTTTAATTTCTGACAGCTCTACATTGAGCTGCTTTTAAATATGAAGCTTTAGAGCAACAACAACTGTTGTTTTAAACTGTGTTTTATATTGTTTTCATATATTTCACTGATCGCAATTATAAAATGCCAGTGTGTGTTTTATTGAAAGCGAGGCTGGGTGTGCGTATGAAAATAGGTTACAGTGGGTTTTTTAGGTGCTGTAGCTACAAGCAAATCTCATGTTGTCTCTGTACAAAGACCTTTTTAAATGTGAGAAAACAGAGTAGACCTACTCAAGATTTGCGTTTTGGCAACACATAACAGGCGAAACAATGAATTTATTCATGGCCACATTAAGTTAAATTATCTGTCTTGCTGCGAGTGCACAACTTCTTTCAGTGGTGACTGACTGTATATAAAAGTAAATAGGCTATAGCCTAATAAATGACCTCCTGACGCGAGTCAGATCAACAGCTGAGCAGCGTATCCCCTCAGCTGAACATCTGTAGGCGGAGACGCTCAGAGAGAAAGTAAACAGCAGCGGATCAGCGCGATCTCTCCCTCCGTACAAATGCTCTGTTCTGATCCAGCTCCACTGGACTTTCAAAGTAAAGGTCACGCCAGCTGTAAATGAGTTAAATAGTGAAACAGCGGCGCTTTTATAGCCGATTTTATGATTAAACTCTGAACAGAACCTGGTCGGGACCAGGTTATGAGCTAAGCATAAGTTACCATGGTGATCTAGCCGGGTCAAAAGAGAGCCACCTTTGTAATACAGGGAAGCCTAGCTTCTGTCCGTATGAAGTGTTTTTTGTATTTCCAGCCCAGGAACATCT
The DNA here is from genome assembly GCF_900880675.1 of Sparus aurata. NCBI lineage: Eukaryota > Metazoa > Chordata > Actinopteri > Spariformes > Sparidae > Sparus > Sparus aurata. Next base: position 28,171,950 of record NC_044190.1, read on the forward strand.
TGTACACCGCCGACACTGTTGCTGCTGAGTCTGACTGCCGCCGTACGGTTTGTAGGTTGAGTCGAATGGCACATGACCAGAGAGAGCCAATCACAAGCGTCAGTTTTGGAAGGAGGATGTTGATATGAAAAAAACTAAAAACAAACATGAATCCAGGGGGCGAAAAACTATTTGATAAATCGGAGCTTTTGCGGCGATTTTTCAAATGTAACTTAAGTTGTAATCATTGAAATTTCCAAAAGCAACTGTAATTTAATTACATATTTTCTCCCAGTAATGTAACGGATTACAATTACGTACATTTTGTAATTAAATTACGTAACGTCGCTACATGTAATTCGTTACTCCCCAACACTGAAAGTAGGCACATAAATATCACAGAACCATTACAGACCCAACACAGTTACTCAATAATGATTAAAGTTCAGCCTATTACAAATTCACTGCAGGAGGGACTAGAGGGACTTCAACATTAGTAGTAAATCTGGCTGTTAAAGGGGAGGCTGTTGTAATCCCAGACTCCCCCTGATACTGGTCTGCTGTGAATAATTCAAACAACTCCTTTTTCTCCACCTGTCTTAAAGGTTATCCTGTTTATAATCATGCATCAAGTCAGAAATGTATGTAATGTAACTGTTACATCATGTGTTTTACTTAAAAGTCAAAAGAACAAGAAAAGATTGTCACTTTTTATACATTATTTAAAGTTCCATCCAAGTTCATCCTTTTTTCCATATAGCTCTCTTACCTTGAAGGTACTAAAGAATATAGTACTTTTCCATGACATCTTTGTAAAAATGATCACAGGTTGGAGTGGTTATTCAATACAGTCCAACAAAAGAAACTTAAAATCTCTCAAATTCTAAACAGAGAGATTTAAATGGCCAAATACCAAAAAATTCCTCAAATTCAAAAGAATAGAAAGAAAACAAAAAACAGATTTGGGTGCCTCACTGCCTTGAGCGCAAAAAGGAAGACATTTTAAATGCTGGCTGCCCAGAGACTGGAGTCTGTGTCATCACTGTGACCCCTCAGAAATGATGACAAGAATGCACTTTCTTCCCTCATGTCCAACATACACTCTGTTAAGGGAAACATACTACCCCAAATGTTCAAAAATATTAATGGATTTTAGCACCCTGTCAGATGCACAAAAAGTGCCAAAAATATTTGGAGAGAAGGAGAAGTGCCTATTATTATCAGCAAAACATATAACAGCACGCCACAGAAAGAAAACAGACTGAGGTACAAGACCTTAAATGGGGATTGAACTACGATGACCGATATTTTGCTATATTTGATACATATCTGAGTGAATACAACTATAATGAAGATGTTTTAAATTATTATAAATATGTATTTTTTACGATTTGCTCATCTGTTGCATTACTTTAATACTTATTATGTGATTTATAATGCTTTGGCAACGCAAATGTATATTGTCCTGTAAATAGGGCTACTTTGAATAACAAAGCAATTAATTAAATTGAATTTATTCTGATATCTATATAACTATATAGTGAATTTGTGTGATATTACATATGATTGTAGGTTGGACATAGTTGCACGCATAACACAATGATGAACATTGTATCAATTCATACATAATGCAGTCCTAGACTGTTCCTCTGTCAAGGTAACTCAACACCAGATGTTTAATTATGAGGCCTTTGGTCTTGAGTATCATGAACGGTTTATTCCCACACAGAATACCCATATGAATCAAACATAATGGTTTAATAAGACCAGTGAAAACAGAGTGAGACCTTAGCAAGTTTAAAGTCTCCACAGATTGACTGTATACTGTCTAGAAGGTGCCTGGATGGGTTTTGTTTTAATAAAGGGGAAGATGATGAAAATTATTTATAATTTGTAATAAAACTCCGGAGCCCAGTCCGTAGCAGATGTGTGGTGAGTATTATGATAATCAGGAAATATCACTTACACATTAAGTGGTTGCCAGGCCGGCCACTGTGCTTTCATTTTGATGACTGTCAGGACGTCGTCACCCTGCACAAGAGAGACAGACAAAAGGCCACAAAAAATTTCAATCTCAGTCTCCCAAAATAACCAACACAGGAGCAATCACGCTTTGCAGGGGAATAATTAAAAAGGGATCAATGAAAGACTTTTTCCATTTCAACACTCCTATAATCTATAAAATAATTACAGTCAGCAGATGAAGACGGTGTGTCTGGTCAGAGTAGCTGAAAATGCAACTTCAACATAAAAAAGAAAAGCATTGTGCAACAGAAAAAAGACTAATTTAAATGTGAGAGTAAAAAAATGAAATGGAAACAGGAGGTTTAAGAGAAGTTTTCACACAAGTTTCAAAATCCTGTGAAGGCATAGGACCACTGAAAGACATGTGGAGCAGAATAAAAACATCTAGTTTCTGCAAAAATACTCAAAATTAAATTCAAAATACCTGTTCTGACAAACTATGCAAGGAAAGTTAAGGGTGATAAAAGAATATTACTAAACCTCAAATAACAATAGAGCATACCAGAAACTCTTCCAAGACACTGCAGGCAATTGAACAGATATTTTCCAGAACACAAAGGGGGTTGGCCTCGGTTTGAAGGCTGCATAAGTCTTTTAGAAAGTTAAGCATAACTTGAAAAGGTTGTTAATTTTTTTTTTGCTATGAGGAAGAATAACTCAAAAGCCTCTAAAGTTGACAGAACGATGCAACGCTGGCATTCCTGTAGGGCTGGACGATAAAACAATAATATCTATTGCAATAGACACATGATCAATAGCAATAGAAAATATGTTCAATAGAACACTTGATAATTTCACTGAACTCGTTTCGAAAAAAACAAAACAGGAAGAAAACCCCAATCCAGAACTGCAAGGCATTCTGGGGGATGTAGGCAGAGGACGGGCTTTAGCCTCTCGACCCCTCCTGGCAGTCTGGCAATATGACAAATTTATTTTACCACCTCAGCCGCTCTCATCCGTTGGAGTACAGCAGCATCAAACAGACACAGCCATCGACATCTCACTGTACAGGTGGAACACCACACAAGCGGCAACAGACCACCATGGAGAGGTACTCAGCAGCAGTGCCATACGACAAAACATCAAAACATTATAAAGAAACAACGGATGCAGTGGCGTACCATTTAGCGAACCAGCCCTACATTCCTGTGTGCAGCATTCAATCTGCAGCTACCGTGTTGTACCGTAAAGATGCAACAGATAATTATATCCATCTTAAAAACAGCTAAAAGAATTTCACGAATGATCCTATGTTGAGTTTATGAAATAATAGTGTCACACTGTTGAAATTTCCAGCAGGTTCATTCAAGACAATGCACATTGTTGTTCACCTGTTGCATGTATTCTCTTCATGTCTCTGCAGATTCCACAGATAAAGACATAAAACTGGAGTGAAATGTTGTTATGATGTTGATATGACTGTCTACAGGTCGCTTTCGGGTCTGTTTCTGTAAAGAACCACACGTGTCACAGCAAAAACAGGCAAGACTAGATGACGCTGCAGCCTTGCTTGACACGCACGAGAGGCTCCATTCACACCCCAGCGTGGCTGCTCTAATGGCGCAGTGTCGTCCACACAGCAAATGTGGCCAGAACTAGTGTTTTCTATGATAAAAGGACATCATTCCTCTTTCTTATGGCAACAGGTATTATTCATTCATTAAGATGGATACTTCTAACACTATTACCACTTCTCAATCCTGTAAAGTGCTGCTGCTGCATCAGATATTACATCACTCTGATATTTACGCTAGTTCCGCCAAGCACTGAAAGCACCCATAATCTTTCCCACAGCAAGTGCCCCAGAAAACTCACAGACACTTTGTTCACCACAAAGAAAATATAAGGCATACGCAGGACTGCAATAACATCATAACAAATCTAATAAAATGCCTCAAGAAAAACTGAATGTGAACATCACATCCTGCCCGTGTGAAGCTTGATCAATCTCAGGCGCTCAGTCAATAGCTTCCACTGCTCCCCTCAGAAAATGCAAAAAGAAAAAAGAAAATCAACTACATTTCATTCAAATCACTATTTCTCTTTGAAAAGGTTTGTAATGCACAATGTGCTTAATTGTTACAGTGATGTACTTCCTGTGGTCATCATACGTCCCTCACCCCATCTGTTCCTCTGTGTTATTGAATTTCATTGCAGTGAGTCTGACGGACTGATAATAAGCGCAGCGGACTAATCCTGTTCTGGATTCAAGGATGTTACTGAAGGGCTGGGCCTGTGGTGAGGATTCACTCATGACACAGTACTGCAGTCTTGGGGAAGCTTTACACTTTTGGGTAAAAGTTTCTGTCAGTATGTCATCATATTTACAGAGACACTTGCAAACTTACAATAAATAGCAGTTGACAAGTGCGCAAATGGCAAAAAAAAAAAAAAAAAAAGTCAATTTGCTACTTTCATTTCAGGTTCACAGGTTAATCTAAAAAGTGAAAAAGGGAAATATGTTTATCTTCTTTAAGGATACAAATGAAGTCTGTATTATGAGAGCTGTGACAGCTTCTCAAGGTACTGAGGTTGAACAGAGATGAAAAGCTTGCCTATTTTGTTTTCAACACACCATCTGTCTCTTAAATGTGATCTAGGACAGAGGTTTTCAACATCCAATTTCCCTGGCTGAAGGTGAAAAGGAAGGGAGCTTGGAAATATGGGTCTGATGAGGAATAGAGCAAGCGAACATTGCTGTGAGACCTTTAGAGAAACAGAGTGCTCACGACGGGCAGAGTCCAAGACAGTGACAAGGATCACTAGTGAGCGAGCCAAAAAAAGACCTGAGCCCACAATTTAGTCTTTTGGCAGCCGTTTGCAGAACAAATTAAACTGTCAAGATGCGACTCATAACTGCTGAAAAGGACACATTTCATGTTCTGCACCTGCAACCCCAGAAACAACAGGACAGGTTTCTTTCCCTTTGTCTCTCCAGGTTTTGCCCTTCAACATCCCAAAATAACTAAACCTGAATGCCCATATGGGCTTAATGAAGCCTGGCCTCCTAAAATGTTGTAAAATACCATGATTCTCTTTTGAAGGTAAAGAGAGGTGAGGAAAACATGTTCCCCCCTCAAGGATTAAAAAAATACCATGCGGATGTGAATGTTTGTTTCTTCTTAGGAGAGAACAGCCTAATCTCATCTCAAGTGTTAGTTGGTCATAATGGTTGGGGAGAACTTTTAACAGGGATCAGGGAAGCTGATATGATTGGATATAATTGATGCCAGCTTGACATGTTATCAGCATGCACACTGAGTGCAGAGTGAGTGACTCATAAAATACCACTGGAAAAATGTGCCCATATCTACACACTAAGAAATCAAAGTACGGGATTGTACCTAAAAGAGTACAAATGCTTTGTCACTCCAGTGGTACCCTATCACGGTACAAGCATGTACCTTTAAAATTAGTAAATTTTTGTACCCGCTTGTTTGTACCTCTTAAGAAACATTTCTGCACCCCTAGTGACAAAAATGTACCTTTATGTCCTGGTACAAAAATGTACTGACTAGAAAGGTACAGTTCTTGTACCGTGATAGGGTACCACTGGAGCGACATGCCATTTTGTACCTTTATGAGGCAAATACATACCTTTAAAACTGAGACAAAAGACTTGACAATCATTCAGATTGAGATCAATTTATTCAAACGATTTGTTTACATCTAGTAACAAAATCAATATTTTACATTGAAACGATTCAGTTCATTTTCATAAACCACTTTTAAATTTCATTAACCACTTTTGAATTTCTTGAATCACATAACCACAAAATGTGACATTCCAGGTATAAAGCACACAACATTAACCAAACTCATCTTTAGAACTGTAATATAAATTCAGTAAGAAACAACATGGGACCCGTTTAAATTGTTTAAGAGTTTAAGCACAAAAACTGAAGGCATCAGGCCCAATGAGCCGCTCATAAATCAGTCCTTAATGTAAAACACTCAAGCAGTTCAACACATCCATGTATCCTGACACTTCATGCCGACTTCGCTGCATGAAAAGTGGGATTTTCGTCAGTATGCGGCACTGTAGATTGACGTGGAATTTCAGGTTTGCTGCTGCACGCGGCAATTTGCAGGCAACACTGAAAACTGACGTAAATTGTCGGAAATTGACGTGGGCCTTGCTTGGCAGTTGTCCCCCAATGACCCCCCTCCCCCTGATTCTAGGGGAGGCTTTAACATGTAAATGAAAATGCTGTGAGCTATACAAATGCAAATCAGGGTTGCAGGGGGAGTTTTACCCTAGGTGGCCTTTTTCTAAGACGTGTTAACTTCATTTTAAGAAAATCTCTGGTATAAATAGATCAGGCTCAGTATAGCCTAATTATAGACCCTTATATTTGAGCTTGAATGGATTTATTTAATGAAAGTATGCTAGATTAATTACTGTTTATGTCATCAGCAATGGCCAACGTTATGAAAAAAAGATCTCTCTCTCTCTCTCTCTCGATCTCGAACAAGTTAAAGATAAAACGCCAGTTGTTAAGAAGTTAAAATTTGCATGAAATATTTTGAGATAACCAAGATATTAAAATGTAAGAAAAGAAAAAAAGTATTTCTATAATTTCATGGGTTCTGAATGTTTTAAAAGCAGTTGAAAAGTAATTCTTATTGCGTGTGAGAGTTCTTGTTCCTGTAAGAGTTTTTAAACTTCCGGGTTGACCGGAGCGTGAGTGACGAGGAAGATATGTGGTAAAATATGTGGAAAATATTTATTTTTGTCCCTCTTTGCAACAATGACTATAGCCTTACTTGATGATCAGTGTGCAAATTTGTATTTTTGAATATAAATTAAACGATAAATCAATAATCTGGGCAGGATACTAGAATCCATTAAAGTGTAAAGGGGGATAAAAATTCGTACTCCTTATACTTGTACAACACTAAAGCCTGGTTTATGCTTCTGCGTTGCAGCGACGGCGTAGCTACGTCGTCGACCCTACGCCGTCATTGAGCATTCTTAGTTCTGCGTCGAGGGAATGCGTTGTTCCGCCAAGCGGCTAGGGGGGTGTGGCTGTGTCTTTGTTTGGTTTCGGGGGGTTCATATCGGATTCCTTGGTTTTCTTCCGGTCAGACAGTAAACAATGGCAACTGAGATGGAGCGGGTGTTTTTGGAGATGGAGCTCGTGGATATTGAACAGTAGAAGTAGTAGAAGAATAGAAGGATCTTTATTCTTATCACATATGCAATGTACAACATGTTGAAACTGCCACTCTGCATTTTACCCATCCCATGGAAGCAGTGGGTAGCCGACGTACAGCGCTCGATTACCAACTCGAGAACAAAGCCAGTGCTTCGGTCAAGGGCCCCTATTTTCAATAAATAAACGTGAGGAAAAAACACTGAGAGGAAAAAAGACGTTGTTATTACTCTGTTCAGCAGTTTCCAACATAGTAATGTTGGTCATGGTCACACATGCACACACACAAACACACACACACACACACACCCACACACACACACACACGTCAATATTGCCAACAGGGCACTATATTTCTCCACTATCTAAGAGGGGACCTCTGTTTCTGGTCATTTTGAAGACAAAGAAAAAAAAAAGCTTATTTTAAGGTATTTTACCATACTATTACTTTAAATGTTAGAGAGAGAGAGGGAGCGAGAGAGAGAGATGTTTGGAGTGTAAATGGGTGAGCTTTTGACATAGAATGAGGATGCTTATGACAAACACCTTGTGTCTTTAATTCACCCCCACCCCCTCCCTCCCCACTAACTCCCACACACACTCACACAAACACACACAAAGACCAATATTTTGAGTGTTAATGAGTATAGCTTATGACAGGCAGAGGAGAGATTCACTGAAGACAATTACCATCCTTGCAAATGCACACACTGACCGTATATGCATGCACATACATACAACACATACCCACTGAGCCAAATGTTCCCTGCATGTGTATAAAACAGGATACTGAGTAGAATCTCACTCTCGGCTCTCTTTCCCCCTCAGCCATAAGTGAGTCTTCAGTCTAATGTAGAAAGTCTCTGTAGGATCAATATACTGTAGAGGATGTGATCCAATACTTCACATCTTTACTTACTAATTACCAGAAACCCAATCACTTAGTGGCTCCCTAGACATTTTGATGGAATGGGTGAATTTTATAATTAATTTGCAGATTTGTCGGTACAGTGTCCACCAGCTAGGCCCTCATCTGCCCCTCAGTACATTTCTATAAATATTTGATTTCCTTATAATTGACAGTCAGTCGTGCAGATGGGTCTGCAGCATCAAATATGCAATATGTATTAAATGCTAAAATGTACTGGTCCAATAGTTAACAGTAACATTGCAGCTGCACTGTTATGTACACATAAGCAAAAGAAGAAGACTTCCAACACAACAGTTCACTTTCACTAAGTTTGTGTTTCAAGGGCCATTTGCATTTGGAATTCACTTCTCTTTTTCTTCTTTTTTTTTTTTTTTTTTGCACCTACAACATGTCTCTTGAGCTGAGGGCTTCGAGTTTTCATCTCAGTCACTGAAGAATTCATGCAAATCAAGACACATTACAAGCAAATAGCCTCCTTCATCACCAAAAGCACAGCTCAGTGCCAGAGTCAGAGACCCTTACACCATAATGGCCTGCTTTTGACACTAATATAAATTGCTCTCTGTGGAATCCAAACCTCAGACATGCTTCTATCTTTTTTAGCATTAGCTCAGCCATTTATGGTGTTGTTTTCATACATTTGAAAATAATTATACTCATTTAAAGAGGTTGTAACGGAAATGTCATGTTTGACAGCTTTGATTTTTAGCTTGCAAACAATGCGTTTTCATTTTAACAACTTCATAAACTACAGCAGGATTTTTTCTACTTTGGTCTGTAAAGGGCCATGGAATTCTTCAAATTTATTTGGAATGTGAACAATCATCTAAGCTGCAAATATAAAAACCTGAAAGTGAAAATATGCACAGACAAATCGGGCACAGAAAGACAACTTTCTGAGATGTACTGTTTTTCTACTTATTACACAGACATCATGATATGTCACTTTTGGCACAAACCTTTGCTGGAATAGGGTCTTTGCTTGCCTACTGCAAGTATGTACAATAAGTTGCAATTTGACTTGAAAAGGATTTGAATCTGTATTTTATCCACAAATTAGTAGAAATTACAGTTTCAAAATTAACTATATGAATAGTTGTATATCTCTTCAATGTAAAACCCAAGAGAGAAAGCAGCAGTCTTTTTCTGTGTCCATACATTAGGAGGCGAATATTAAAGCATGCTGCCATAAAGAAACTCACTTTCGCCGCTTCACACAACTTTGCTGCTGAGTTTAATGACTGGTGGCACAAAGATTTATTGGGCTAATGGCAAAATGTGCAACAGATCATTACCTTAGCAAAGAATTCCCAGACTCTGAATGCATTTCTCAGTTAACAAGCATTAACTGTGCATACATCCGTTCATTCAGTTAAACCGTCAGTATGCCCGACTCAAAATGTCAACTTGTGTTGAGTGACTGCGGTGACAGACAGAGCAAATAATAAAGAAGAAACTTGACACTTTTTACAGAGTGACAAAGAGCATTCCATGATGAAATAAAGACTTATCACAAAAAAGTGGGAGCATGTTTCTGAGTGAGATGAAGTTTACAGCCACCTTCCACATTATTCATACAACCATCTGATCTTACTAACAACAGATACAGGTATGACTGATACAGAATGTACTATGTATGTTCATTTTAAACATAACAAAGGTAGAGCCTTCCCACACAGTTCATTATAGTTTCTAAAATCCAACCATCTGCTACAGAACTTGACTGCAACAGTACAGTTTGTTTTATTTTCCTATAGAAGAAGAAATCTAATTTTCCTGCCCAGTGCACCGACAGTATTGTGGTTTCTAATGCTGCTAAGAGAACAAGACTGCAAGAGATGAAAGAGGTTGCAATCACCTGCATGTCACATGTTTTCTTACCACCACCACAAAGGGAGACACAGAACATTATTATAAGTTCTGTGAACCATGTTCCTGCCTGAGAAATGCAACATGACCACCTAAAAGTAACTGATTGTATATTCATCTCAATCACATTTCCTTTGTTTCTAATTATATTCTTATCTTATTAACTTTACTTTCATACATGATTTAGCACATTAGGGTCACCGTACAAGGGAAGAATCTTCTGGTTACCTGTTAATTGGACAACTTACACCACTAATTAAAGTCTTCCCACTGGCATATTTATTCCTGAACACACTCCAAGCTGTTCCTCATGCCAAAAGGCAGGCCCTTTGCTGCTCAAATAGAGCGCATTTCCACTAATGACAGGGATCTCTAAAGCTGAACCTATTAGTAACTCGTCCCTTGCTGCTCCTGCCCGACGCGCACAGTGGTTAGCTTTTTAGAGAGCCTGTCATTTCCTTCCACTAACTTAATATTGGGCGAAAGCAAATCTATAATTCTGTTCTATTCTGTACGATGGCAGCTGAGGGACAAGCTGAAAGGGAAGCGTCTTTTCAATTTATTTGCTTTAGTGCAGCAAGCCATTACCTACAGCACTAACAACACACATTCTAAGACTTTCAGTGATTTCTCATTTTAAGTGAATTATTATCATTTTCATTAGGTTTCATGACCCTGAATCCCTTCAAATATCATATGGGTCAGAAAATAAAGCTGATTTATTGAAACCTTGAATAGATGTGTTTCGAGACTACAGTGTTTTCATCACTGTTCCGGCTCCACGAAGTGCACTGAATCAATAAACACTGACGAATTACAGCTGATCTCTTTTTGACTCTTTGGCTTTTACTCTAAACCCTCTGATGTAACCTTTCATAAAATATCTTTTGTACACTGTTTCCATAGTCCGGATTTCCAAGGTTTTGACTTTCACGAGGACCTACAACAAGCATCAGCCTATTTTGTTTTTGTTTACGGAGCCCCTTAAGGGACATGGAAAAAAAAAAAAAAAAAAAAAAATGTCATTTTTGCGAGATCCTGCAAAGATTTTTGCGAGATCTCGCAAAGACAATTCTCATCTTTAGCTGACAGGAACTCAAAATAATGACTGTATTTCCAGCTAGAAAACGCGCATCTCTCTCCTCCCTCCATTGTTGTTTGTGTTTGTGTCGCTGCGTGGTGTTACACGTGAGTTGTGCTCGTGCTGAAAACGTGACTTGTGGCACACGTGACATCACTCCCCGAGTCAAGAAGAAAGCAGAACTATTTATTTTTACTAAGGAAAATGACAAAAATAATGATAAGTAACTTTAATCTGATTACTGGTTTGTAAATGTTGACGTGTTAGATTACTCGTTACTGAAAAAAGTGGTCAGATACCGGCATCACTGCGCAAATAGTCTTTTTTTAACGGGGTCCGGGGACATTTCGAAAAATTTTAAAATTGGGCTGTTTAAAGATGCAATTTCAACATAGTTTGAGAAGGAAAGGAAGGCCAATACATATTTTAAGACCTGCGCTGTGTGCATAGGCTATAAGAGCAGGTAGAACATTCCTTATTATAATTTCTTGGCTTCATTGACTATCTGCATCAGGCCTGCAGGAGGCTTTGTAGGTATTAAGAGACAAATGTCGTCATTTAACATTGTCAATAAACCCACAAACGTAATAAAAATCTGCAGTATTTAATGTTATAAACCCACAAATGTAATATATTTTCCACAAACGTAAGAGCCGCCGCCTACTACAAACGTAACATGCTATTTTCTACACATGTAATAACTATTACGTTTGCAATGATTTATTTGTGGGGACGTGAAAATCTTTATTGTAATAACTTCCCACAAATGTAATAATACAATGACTAATGGTCGGGGTCGTTGTTGTTTGTTTGTTTGCCCATACACCTACTAATACTACTGACCGTGGGCGCAAAATCCAGCTGCTGACTCTCCGCTGTCACACAGTGGATCCCCTGTGACCAAAGTGTCACCTGGACTTCAGAAGGGCCAGAATTCAAAACTACTAGAACGGCCGTAAGCGGTCATTTGGACCGCTAGATTTAAACTCTATAATCTGTCATGTAAATACCCAACTGAGTGATGAATGCATTCATTGTGTCATGATATTTAAAAAAAAAAAAACAACAACAACAAAATAACCCCAAAATGAACATGTTAACAAGTTTAATTATACATGTATCAATATTCACATCATCGCACATAGTAAACTGTAATCATTGCATATTTACACAAGATTTTAATAGAGAAAACTCATAGAAAATTAACAACTAAAAGTAACTTACTTGACTATGAAACATTTTATTTTAACACTTAATATATAATAAAACAATAATAGTAGAATAATAATCGAAAAAGCTGGAAATGAGCTGATCTAAAACAAAAAAAGAGCCGTTGTGATCACTGGTCACATCTCCGCACATTACCTCCCCTCTCGTACAGTTACAAGTGTCCGGTGTTTGGTTCCGTTTGCAGCGGACCGGCACTGCCTCCGTGTCTGTGTCAGCGAAGATGGCCAGTGGCAGTCTTCTATTACATACTAGACCTGGCTAGGATCAATGCCCGCATCTTATTCAAGGAGTGCTCAAAGTGATCGAAACAGCTCTTTTTTTTTTGGTTTGTTTGTTTTAGATCAGCTCGTTTCCAGCCTTTTCGATTATCATTATTTATTTTATTATATATTAAATGTTAAAATAAAATGCTTCATAATCAAATAAGTTACTTTTAACTGTTTTTTCTTGTTCTGGGTTTGACAAATGACATCTTTTTTTTTTTTCACCCATCATTTTTTTTTCAGCCATCATTTTTTTTTCACCCATCATTTTTTTCCCCCCCATGTCCCTTAAGGGGCTCCGTACCTTTTCTCTTTCTCTAAACACATCCAAGAGGATGGAAATCTGTGCATCACAATCTCTGTGTCCTTCACGACCTCCAGACCGCAGCAGCCAGAAACATCTGCCCAACAGGACAAACACTGTGGCTCACGTCACAGTACAAAGTGTGACTTATCAAATTATTTTACACAATAACACAAAACATCTGCTCCAAGTTAATTATCCCACGAAACAAAGGCACATTCATCAATGCCAGGCTAGTAATTCACTCCTGATGTGTTTCTTTTTTATCCAACAAAACCCATTAACTGCATGTGCTGCAAATTAGCAAATCTAGAAACATTTCATTTAAGAATTGATAACCCAAATTTCACAATAAAAAATCCATGAGAACTATGCCACTATGAATAATTACCTTGTTGCTATAAAATCTTTCAGAAAACTGATGGATGTTGCTGTTCAGTGGCCATATTGGAAGTCTTTCTAAACTAAACAGTGTTTTATTAAATAGTTGATGTTTGTGCAGTTCTGAATTGTGACTCACATTTTTGCACATTTAAAAAAAATTATATACTTCAGAGTTGGTCTGATTAACAAAAGAGCCACAATCAAACCATCATTTCCTCCTTTAATCTGTATTGTGGATGATAAAATAGTCGGAGAGGAGAGGAAAGTGTCTTGTTAATGAGCAACAAACACATCTTAATTGTTAAACATCATCCCTGTTGAGTCACACGTGAAGCTAAAAAATCCCCTTGTGTCAGGTAGAAACCTGATGTGAGATATATTCATAATGATAATAATCTTCTCCTAAAATATGAATGCTTCTAAATTATTTCTACAAATGCTTACACATTCTAATCACAACCTGGATGATTTAATAATGAATGAACAAGCATCATTAACCACTGCAGATGCAAACAAAAAAACTGCTGCCAGTAGAAACAGTTAATGTGCATTTGTTGACTGAACACTAACAGTCAATATTCAGAATGCAGGTTCAATAAAGAGCTGTTAAGCAAACTGACAGGAGATGCAGCTCAAGGCGTCTAATGTTTTACAAAAAATGTGTTTACTTGATTCCTCTCTCCTTATATCCTCAGTGGGAGGGGCTCAGCTGCAAGGAGTATATGCATGTGAAGGAGATGTGGATGTAGTTAAGGGAATGGAAACCTGATGTATGAGTCAATTCCTTCCAGACTGCATTTAATGATTTTAATCTTTACAACAATCATGAGCACCATGCAAACAGTTTTTTTAATGGGGTCATTTTGATACTTGCTAATCAGCAGTTCAGAAATGGCTAAACCGCATGCTTTTTCTGCAACAAATGTGAAAGATTTGCCGAATATGTGAGGCAGTTTATGGTGGTTAATTATATCACTATCACTTGTCACTGTCATTTCTCCAATAGATTGCGATCCCATTGTCTAGCTGGATCATGCAAGACATCATGATAGTATTGTAAGTGATGACACCCCCATTGTGCCTCTCAAATGTTTTTTGTTATCATCCCAACATCAGATTCTTGCACTTCTTGATTTTTTGTTGAATAATGCATTTTCTCAGGATTTAATTTTCAAGACTGCAGTAATCGATACGTGGCTCTCAAGTATGCAGACAACACTGATTTGATTTTCCTCCTGACCTGTTAAATAGTGACACTATGTGCTGGAAGCGAGCCTATTGTCAGAGGCTTCTGAGTCCCAGAGGCCAAGCCTGTCCTGCCAGGGTGGAATACCCCTTTGTCGCAGTCCCTCACGCTGAGGATATCAGGCATGAAATTGGCTCAAGGCAAGCTGAGGGTGTAGTCTTTAAATACTGCCCCAGTAGTCCTGAGCAGTGTGCGGTTTTCCCCTATTGGCGCAGTCTTTTCCTTTTCTTCAATCAGCAGAACAACTGTTCAGGGTGATTCTTTATCATGTCTACAGAAACCATAGTGATTGTCAACCAGTTCTTTTCTTTAAAGTGAGAATGTGTGAAGAATTTAATACAGGACACAGTTTATGCAATGACATTTACTTTGTATCTTTGTCCCATCTATATTAATAGTTAAACTTAGTATATTGTAAACTAAAAAAAAAATCAAAATCAAAATACAGTAATATTCTGGCAGCAGGTGGTGCCAATAACTTGCAGTCCATTTCCGATTAATTTTACACATGCTCTTGTTTAATTTTTGGCTTTCCAGTATTGAATCAAGGTTATTTAACTGTATAAAAACAATGAAATTACCTTTGAATACTAATACAAATACTGTTATAATGCATGCATCCAGTCTTAAAATGCAGAACAGTGCTGTTTTTCATTCAATTTCAATATATAATTTCACCTGAATAACCATATAATTTAATGATCAGTGTAACATGCAATAGAATTACCTATTGGTTCGGTGTCTGTCACTTTAAATTGCATGTACTGTCACAAAGATAACATTAACCTGATTTTTTTCAATTAAAAAAAATCAAACTTTTATGGTCTTATGAGAGTTTTCATGATATTTCACATTGGACGGGGAAAATCTTAAAAATAAACCAAATAAACCCATAGAATTAATGTTTGTGGTGCAATATCATATCACTAATTAAAGTGATAGCTTCTGAAAGCAATGTTGTTTGGCAGTCACACCTCAGGTGGCAGATTTCAGAGCCTAGACCACCAAAAATAAACTCAACCTTTGAGGAAATGTTGGTACACGTGATGTTATTGTCTCTGGTGCAGGTGTTTGCTGTCTAGGAAAGAAAAGGCTGTGTCGCCTGGGAATAAATTCCTGTCTGTTCGCATGTAAAACATTCACATGATTTCCATGTGTGTTATTGGTGTCATGTCAATCTGTGCTGCACCTGAGCCCTATTATTGACAAGGTGGTGCGATTACGTGCCTGCTCGCGCATTAATTGGCTTTCAAATGCCGACACGGTCATACACTGTAAGTGATTCTGAACATCTGTGCGTGTCAGTGTTTGCATACATGTCTGTGTTTGTGTGACCGGCACTGTCGCTAATGCAAAGCACTCTGAGCATGGCGTCAATTATTGCAGTGGATCACAGAGGGCTGATGGCTGCTGTCAGAGAAATGGACTCATCTCAACTGTGTTTCCAAGGTGATTCAATACGCAGCGTTTGTATTGGCGTCTGAAAATCTTTACCTTTTTAACAATGTGAAAATACAATTATTCATTCTTAATCCGCTCACGTACAGACAATTAAAGGGTGGCTAACACATGTAAATTGCTGCCAACTGTTCTAGCTAACGATAAGCTATTTGAACAACAAAGTGAGACTTTTAAATACTGAATGTAAAATATAGACTGACCAATACTGTGACTAAAGTACCATTTCTCGGTATCTGCCATTAAATCCAAACACGCCGTAAAAAAATTACTTTTTTTTGATTGAGCAGAACTCCTAACAACCTCAATGGCTTCAGCAGGATAATCAGTGGAATATATGTGTAAATGTAGAGGGACTACTGATGGCAAGAATGTGATGGTAAAACTAAAAGGGAGTAAACACTGCCATCATATCACAGCTACAAGTGTTGAAACAAGTCTAATTCTCTCCGTGGAGAAGCCTCTCAATGG
This sequence comes from Sparus aurata, assembly GCF_900880675.1. NCBI lineage: Eukaryota > Metazoa > Chordata > Actinopteri > Spariformes > Sparidae > Sparus > Sparus aurata. The sequence goes on from NC_044190.1 coordinate 28,188,347, forward strand.
GGTGAAGGCTTCCACAGTTTTGTGCTTCATTACATTTACATTGCTTGTTTCCCTCTTCAACCCTGATCCATGGAGGCATAAAGAGGTCCTCAAAAGAAATGTGACCGCCAATGCTTTCACCCTTCCACTGCACTAGTATATTTTAATCTGCTTCTGGTTGAGACTTAACCCAAGCCGGGAAGCAGGAAGGATCGTCGCTAAGCCCCAAAACAATTATAACTCCATATTCTCATAATGACTTATATTAATGCACACCTTGTTATTTGTCACCTCTTGATAGGTGTGTGTTAATGTGTTTTACCGATATCCACTGCATCAACTGGAGCAAAAGCACACATGAGAAACATTTGTGATGAGAACTGTAGGATTTATTTTCAGAGGCTTGTTTAGAACAAATTTCTCTTCAGATGTATTGATACATGGACAACTGGTCAATGATTTTATAGCAGAATGATATGATACAAACTGCTTCGACCTTATTCAATTCAAGATTGGCGTGTAGGCAACAACATGTACTAATGTAGTGCTGGTGTACTAATACCAGTCTCCATACAGGAAGTGCAGTAGCTAGTCTAGGTATGGTTTTGTACATTAAAATTAATATTTTACTTACCTTCGGAGGTGACAAATCATGTCACAATTTAAAAAAGAAAATTTCCCTCCTTCAAACCTCTGACATCTCAATCATCTGTCTGAGACTGACTGTCAGCTCTACGGCAAATGTACTTGCTCTGAATGTAACAGAGACAGGCAATGAGTGGACTATTACAAAAAGATGACAGTTTTCTTGATGCTTTTGTCTTCTTAGAGAGTTATTTGAATCTCGGGATGACCAATAGAATCACTGAACGCATATTCCCTCAGCTGGGGAGTCATTATGATTGATGGTATTAAGCATAATATTTGTATTCCTATGTAAATGTATGGGTGAGATGAAGATAGAAACAACCTCCCTGATGAAGAGTATATAGTAGACAAAAAAATCATTAAAGTAAAGATAGAAGTACGTGTTATGCGTGCAGAAGGACTGATCCAACTTAAAGCCTCGAGGCAGAAATCAAAGGGGCATGAGAGGAGGAAGGCCGGCATATATATCATAAGTATTTTACTTAGTACTTTGAAGAAAAACTAAATAAACCGTGCATGTTCTGTGTCACTCAACTGGTGACACAATCGTTCTAAATTCATCTCAACAGTGATAATGTATGCTGGTCCCTAGGCAGAACTGTGCGTGGTTTAATACGGCTAATAGATTAGAAGAAGGAGACATTACAGCTAAAATTAAGGCGCAAAGCAAAAAAGAGCTATAAAAGCTTGAAATAAGAGCAAGAGCTCATTAAAGATTACACATTTCAGACACAGTGAACATAACACCAATAAAAAGGCTGTCTTTAAAAAAAGGTGCAGCCACAGAAAAAGCTTAAAACATATTCGTCTTCACCTTTAACAACTGAAAACCTCTCTGAGCAATGCATCTATATCATCTGTAGAGAAGGGTTCATAATGAGACTCAAGCTGAAGAAGGGACAGACCATTCCTGGCTAATATCAGCATAGAGTGAAAGTGTGAATAACTCTGTGCATGTCAGGACTAAATAATTTCTCTGCTTATGAATCACTTCAATGACCCTCAACAGATGTATAATTGATGTCCTTGTCATTTTTTCCTACAGCTTCACATTAACAAAGCTGTCATTTGTGAATGGTAAATATTATGTACGATCTAAGGTGTCATGGAAAAAATATTTGTCAGCCACTTTCGATTTACACTGTCTGCACCGTATACAGTGGCACACCCCTTTAATTGTGGGAAGCTCTCTGTTTGGCGCATTTTTCTGCTTTTCGATGTGTGGACCTTGGCCAGAGATATTTCAGCCTGTCTTCATCAGGAGAAAGAACCATGTACATAGATCGACAGTGAAATCATCGTATTACGACCCAGACTTGGATTTTTTTTTTGGCCGTGAACTCCAGTGGCTGTAGCAATTGTCAGAGCTAAAGTGAGGTGGAGAAGCAGAAAGAGTGAACATTCAGGAGGCCACTGTTTGTGTCCAGTGTGAAACTAGAAGTCAACAGTAAGTAATTCTAACTTAATTATACATACGGTTATGTGAGTTGCTGACATAACTTAGGTACATTTCTGCTGAAGTTACAGAGGTCAGACAGGTATTTTAACCCAAACCCCTAAGTTTTCCTAAACTTAACCAACTAGTTTTCTTGCCTAAACTTAAACAAACTGATCAGTTTACATGTTCATATGTAAACTTAAAGAAAAGGCAATCATCAAGGTCCAAAAGGGTTCAAAGGCAATTAATCTCTTATTTTTATTCAACGGACAAAGGCTGAATATATTTAAAACACTCCAGTTTGCAGGATGTTCAGAGAAACACCAGGAATAATTTTAAGTATATCTCAACCAAAAACCTCATTAGAGGCAAAACCAGCTGAACCTCAAGGCTCCCACTAGGAGACCATCAGATTATGGATACGTTTCTCTCCCACATGTGGTTCCCGGAAAGATTAGGTTATAAGGTTACCAAGCATCAATATAGTATACACGTAAAGACTTCATTTGTAGGTAGCTCCTGTGCAGTGTAGTCTTACCTCGAACATGTTTCTATTTTATACTATATTTGCTCACTCAATCAAAACTGGCTTATGTTGTGGAAAAAAAGCTCACTGTAGTCATTTCCAGAACAGAGAACTGCTTGTTTCCATTAGAGGAGACACATCATGCAGAGCAGATGACATACTGCTTCTTCATCTTGGAGGGAAAAGATTCATATTGCATGAATAATTTCCATCTAGTCCTGACAAGCGCAGTGAACCTTCATTTGCAATGCTTGATTTAGCATTCGTAATCCCCTGTTAGGCAAGAAACGGCATTTAAACTGGCATCATGGCAAATAGGAAATGGTTAGGCAGGAGTCACAGTGTTAATATGTATTATATTGCCTGTTTGCTCCACTGACAACTGTAATGGTTTAATATGAATATGGGCAGGAAGGCAGCCATACAGCCGTCTGTGTGCTTTCTAACTGCAGAATGAACATACAAAAAACCTGCTGGAATCAATCAGCTACCTTACAACTTTTTCTCCTATAATAATGTAATTAATTAGTTTCCACTTTTCACAGTAAACATAAAAAACATCTCATTAATCTGTTTGTGGGCCAGAAGAGGTTGTCTGGAGATTTTCGCTATCTGGGTATCACCCACCACTTTATTGATTTAGAAAAATATTGACAGTTTTCTGGAGATGAAGAATGTTTTTTTGTGATCATGTCAAATTTTCCCCCTCCCAAAATGACACTGACACTCCATATTTAATGTTTTAAAAATAGCAACCATGAAAGGAAGTGAGTTAATCTGTCAATATCATATAGAAACATTGTGTTGGCACACACTTATTATTACAGGATATGCAGGAGCCTTAAAATAGACTTGTACATCCATTTTACCTAGCTCGCAAAAGCCTAAATGTCCCTTTTCTGTGGTTCCACAGGACTTAGCCGACATACAGTAGAGAGATGTGTTATGGGGAGAGGCAGTAATTTAGAAATGTCTGTTGGAAGTTGGATGGACTGAACAAAGTTGTAAAGAAAGGCCTGTGTCAAGAACCTTCTTGGACCTGGTCTATAAAACACGTGGAAATTCATAATGCACCTTCTGTTGCTGTATTCTAATCAGCTTTTATCACTTAATAATCTTGGTAGGATGCTATATTGAGAGATTAATACCAACAACCAACCAGCTGACTTTAAGGATTAGGAATTTGTTGTCAGACTGTTCCTAGTGCATTTCCATCGACTTCACAACATCATCTGAATGAAGACACAGGAAAACTTAAATAATCCCAAAAAAAAGTTTTCTCACTTGGCTGAGGTGCAAAAACTGCTTATGTTACTCTAAATACCACCTCCTAATATTCCCATACCACCAGACAACGTGCATGAATCTTACTGAAACCATTTTATCTTACTGAATTATCAGAAATACAATAAAAAAAATGTTTCACTGTTGGATGGATATCTGCTAGTGCCATTATATCCAATATAAGAAGTGTCAATCTTCCTAGATTGCTAGAGACACAACAGCCCCTTAAAGATGTGCTGTCTGATCTACTGCCATTATTCATTGCTCCACATAAATGATTACAACAGACACCATTCACAATAGATGGCAGATCATCAAATTTGCAGATGATGCAGCACTCTTTGGAAAGATACAAGTCAAGATTAAAGCCAGTTAAAGATCTGCAATCCACTTCTTGCACTCGAGTGAAAGCAATTTACTGAATTGACCAAATTACTGGTCATAGATCAGATCTTAAAAAACAAATAGCAGTAGTTCGGAAGTGTAGTCTTTTAAATTGATCCAGAATGCAATACAGATGAAAATGCCAAAGCCCAACAAAAACTTTTAAAGTAGATTACAAGATTACAAGAAAGCTCAGGAGACATTTCACAAAAGAACAAACTTAACAGAAAACTAACTATTGACAGCAAATGCTCAAACATTTGTTCCCAAGATCACAGGGCTCTCAGAAAACCACACTGCATCTCTTATGATGGAAATCATTGCTGATCCATCTCAACCCTTCCACAGTGAATACTTTATCCTGCCCTCAGGCTGCCACTACCGGCTTTCACTGCTGAAACAATCAGATCTGTCAGATCATTTATTCCAACAAGCATCCACCTGCTAAACAGTGAATAAGCAATGGACTGTTGAACAAATGACATGGATTGTTAGGACTCCTCAGTTGCGTGATTCTATTCTATTAACTGTTTTAAACTGTATGTATTTCAATTGCACTTTAATTACAAACTGCTGAATGCCAAGGTGTGCTTTTGTCATTTTTGTCGAGATTGTCATGACTGATGTAATTAAACAGTCCATTATTTCAAAATTGTTCCCTTGGACAAAAATACCTTTGACTCTGTGATACTTTCCAGGACTCTGTGGGCACATGTGTGTTTGTATGAGTAGGAGGAACATGTTTGAAATTGTGTGTTCAGATTTTGAACTAAGACTCTGTAGGGTTGAGTTTTCATTAAACTGTGATGATGATAATGTTCCCCGAGTCTTGCTCTGGAAAACAGATGAGGTAGCCGAGATGACCAGGTTCCCAACGCAAATAAAATCCTATTAGCATTTTTCATGCCAACAAAGCCAGTCTGACACTGAAGCACAAGCCGAGAGGAGACCGCTGTGGAAATTGCCCGTATCACTCACACAGTTTCTGGAGAAAAATGATACTAATAGCAATCCTCAGCTCCTGGTGGCTGTGATGGCTTACAACATGAGGGAAGTAACACCCATTTACTCACTGCAATAGCAGGAAAGAAAACGTGATGCAATAACAGCTGGAGCTTCGGCCTTTTTTAGATCCCATCGGAGTATCAGTCGCAGCACATACTCGTATAATCATCATGCTAAAAAGATCATTAGCTCTAATTACCATGCAAATACCTCTGTTATTTCTTCACCTCATTAATATTATCAGAAAAGCTTATTTCCTCTGAGTGCACAACTATGCAAATAAGTCATTCATATGCTTTTTCACTGCTTTAGTACAATGCAACCTGACCCTGAAGATTGTGACAGGGTAACATCCATCTGCATGAAATTTCTTCCTTATTTCTCGGTCAATCTATGTGAAAGTGCAATTTCCGCATTTGCGTTTTCCAGACAAATTAAATAAGAGAGTTTTCCCTGTAAATGTTTGAGTCAAAGGTGGCAGAGGCACTTCTCGTTTTACAGTTTTTGTGACATTTCAGGAGCTTCACAGCAAAACATCTTTCAGAATTTCTCAACTGAAGAAGTTGATGACTACTTTTAAAGTCTAACAAATTGGCCTGAATTCGAACGTAACTCCAAAAACATTTTGAGCAGCATATCACCCCACTAGCTGGCAAGTGTTTATCTTTATTAGCTATCCATGGCTGTAGCTAGCTATCTTTATCTAGCTGGCTCATAGCTCTGATGAGCTCTTCTTAGTTCAGTATAAGAGAGAAACCTGAGTCCGGAAGGTGTACGGTTGTATCTTGTCTATTTAATAAGAGAAATAGAAGTAAGACTATTTCATTTCTAGACATTTTTTGAGTTAACTTTTTTTATTACACTTAAACCTACAAATTATGTAACTATTGTGTCTTATCAGTACACAGTGGTATAATGAGACAGGATGGGCCAGGGCTATTTAATTAGCATGCTAACACCAGTAGACATGTCTGTTATACAGTACATAGTCATCGACATAACGTCAACACTGTTGTTTCTTCACACTGTTTTGGTAATGTTTGTAAATTTTTTGAAGGATTTAAAAACAAAATTTGGCTATATGTTACGGATTGCTCCTTTAAAATGTAAAAACAAAAAACAACAACAAAAAATTCGGAAAATATCCGATATCTTTTTATATATCAGCGTATTGAAAAGACATAAAATGTCATGTGAGATCTGACACAGGCACTTGTTAACAGTTCTCTCTGTTGAGTGTGAGGCAAACTTTTGTGTAGAAGGTACACACTGAGGTATGCTGAGATAGCGAGTCCTAACATCTCGCATGTAAGCACGTTGAGGCTCTTGCATCCACTTCAGACAGGTTGACACACTAAAGCTTTTAATTTAGTAGCTATAGCAAAGCTTAAAAAAGGTTTAAACAGTGTACTTTCAAATCAATAGGGACCTCAGGGCTTCCATAGACTTGCACTACGCTTGATAAACTGTATGGAGCCATTTCATGTTGGGTTTTTTCTGTTGTTTTTTTTTACGTCCTAAAACGCATCCCCTGCGTATTCATTTATTTAGGAGAATGCTGCAACGCTGTTTTGCTTTAAAGCTCCACAAATAGAGCATTGGCACAGGGATGAGTACATACTGACTGAATTTTCATCTCCGGGGGGAACTGCTCTTATCAGTTAAAGGACCATGATTTGCCAGACGAAAGTGCCCATGGGGATTTAAAAATTAAAACAAACTGGAATAAAAATATGAAAAACAAAGATTGAGACAAATGACGGCGTATCAACGCAAAACAACATCAACATTATGCAATCTCTCTGTGCACATATCACATTTCTGGCTCTATTCTTTATACCTTGTTATGTCAACAAAAGGGGTACAACATGGTGGAAAGAGTGAAAACAGCTTTGTCACATGACAAATGACAGTCATTGAAGAACATGCTGTTATTATATGGAATATCAATATTGAATGGAAGAAGAACTACAATCCTACAAACATAGGTATGTCTTATAAATCAATTCAGTATTTATTTAGAGTGACTAGGTCACATGACAAGAAGGCTTTCGAAACAATCGCAGCTATTTCCAATTCAAATATTTATGTAAAATCCAATATTTATATTATATATTCTAATTACACATTCAATATCAAATAAGGTTAAGAAAAATGTATAATATTTTTTAATGACAAATTTCACTAATATGAGCAAGTAAGCAGAGAGTTTAAGTAGTAGTATTGGGTTTTTTTTTTATCATTCAAACAGTCATTTAGACCCCTATGGTGATGCGTGAGGGCTCAGTGGCTACTCATTTTGTTGTTGAATAGAAATATTTGGCCCACTCTAAATGGCAGAATACTTCATTTTGTGTTTAAACTGGTCAAACTACTCCCTAGGACACCGCAATTATGTGAAATTAAGAGCTCCGATCCAAATCCCCCCCGTTACTCTAAAGGAGCCTTTTCCCCCGTGTGAGATAGGAGCTCCTCTGATGTTGTAATCAAAGTTCTGCTCAGGATTCTCTGATCTGTCTATCCCAGCACGTACTCCAAACTATTAATAGACATTAAAAAATTGCTTCAAAATTCCAGTGGGATGCATACTGGCTGTTATCAGCACATAGCGTAAAGCCTTACACAGCCTTCAGGTGGTAATTAAATCTCCACTGACTTCCCCTAAATCCTGCCCTGCAGAAAAAGAAAAAAAAACTGCAATCCAGATCTGCGTAGGTGAAGTCACTTCAGTCACACCAATCATGCTCTAAACAGGACAGGAGAAAAATCCCGCTGGCCAGGGAGGGAAACGTGGTGACAAGAGAATCATCCATGCTTAAGGCAGATGAGTTTGTAAGCGCTGACTTCTTCTCTGGAGGGCTGTGAATTGATTTGCTGACTGCGGTTGTCCTCGGTGGCAAATCTCTGAGCCTTGCAGTACAGTCTGGAAGCCTATAGTGCTGCCTGGCACACTCATTCATCAAGCAGCCTGAGCCATCATACAGGCAACTCCAGCAGACCTGAGCCCAGGGCTAGGGGATATTATTAGAGATGAATTGAGGTAACTGCCTTTGATGACCCAGTTCAGGCTGTCTGTCGCTCTCTAAGCTTTTCTTCCGTTTTACTAACTTTCATTCTTACTTCCAGGATCTTTTCTCTGTAAGGAGGTCACTGGCCATTGAGGCTAGATGTACTGCACTGCAGAGTGTGTGATGATCCTGAAACTGCCCGTTGCTGAGGCTGGAACCTCAAGTTTTTAGATTTATTATGGCCAGATATAATCCATCCATGTGTTTATTACATATACACCACCAGAGACGTCTTATCAGTCCTTTTGAGGCACACATGCGGCTGCATCAGAATACATAATTCAGTCCAGTACTCACAAGAGACATTAGCCCGGCATCATCTCCGAGGGGAAAAACAAAATAAAAACAGAACCATGCTAAAGGAAAAATGTTAAATATAGTATGCAACAGCAATGCGACTACACAGAATGTCAGTGCTATCTCTTTGCAGAATATGTTCATTTTACCAAACATTCAACACGTACTGGAAGCTACAGTTGTTTGAAGCAGAGGTACATGAAAGCAACATCATCCAGCACAGAAAAAAAATGATGGACTAAAACAAATAGAACGTATTCTCATTTTCAACAAATTACACAAATTACACAGGGTAGGCAAACAAGCCTGTAGAGAAGAATATTGTATGTATGGTGTAAGTGCCCACAACACTGTTCCCATTAACCATAACATGAAGGTTAGTTGTTGCACATCTCAAAACACACAGTAGCTACTCAGGGCTAATATGCTTGTGACGCTGTAGTCGGCCCAGATAACTCAAACAGAATCCACAGAAATGTATTTCCAACTGACAAATCAAACTCTCAATACACTGTTACAAGGAGCGTCCAGTTTCACTGCCCTTAAAATCCATCATCAGGGAGGAAGCCAGCCTCCACTGATAACATAAATGTCATGTTTGTGTTAGTTCCCTTCACAGGCAGAGGAGAATCATATCCACAGAGTAACAATTATTACTGTTTGTGCGCAGCATGCTCACACACAAGTACACAACACACAAACACAGAGTAATGAGCTTTTTAATGCATTTGAGGCAAAATAATGCAGCGTTAGAAATGAAAGACGCGGCACTAAAAGTAATGGAATAAGCAATAACCTGGAATTAGCAATAGCTGTAGCTCTACAAAAACAGGGTTTCTGGATAATAAATCTCTGCTATCTTCCCAGCTCTTATGAAAAGCAATTGTGGACTAATAATAGGCATTGCAGATGATAATCGTGTTCACAAAAGACAGTCGAAATGTTGGAGTTTGCTGACATACTCTATCATATATCAGACTCGAGACAGATCTTATGAGGTGTGAAACTTGTTATTCTTGATTTGTGTGTCACAAATATGCAGCCTGGTCAGTGGCCCTACTTTTCAAAGCTGTCATCACTTCTTCTGCACTCCCTCTGGTGCAGCAGTACTGTATAGAGAGCAGGAAAAGTCAGAGTCAGGAGGTGGTCATAAGAGATTGGATGGGTCATAAACTGGACTGAAAACCGGGGGTGGGACCTATTTGGGCCCTAGTAGTTTTTGTACCTAAACCTTACCAAGTAGTTTTGGAGCCTAAACCTTACCAAGTAGTTTTTGTACCTAAATCTAACAAAGTAGTTTTTGTACCTAAACCTTACCAAGTAGTTTTTTAACCCAAACCTAACAAATTAGTTTTTGTACCTAAACCTTACCTAGTAGTCTTTGTACTGAAACCTTACCAAGTAGTTTTTGAACCCAAACCTAACAAAGTAGTTTTTTTTACCTAAACCTAACCAAGTATTTTTTTAACCTAAACCTAACCAAGTAGTTTTTGGGCCTAAACCTAACCAAATTTAACGTCATTACCAGTCCAACATCCATAATGTGTCATAATATGCAAACTATTTGTCAGAAAGCTTCATTTTGAAAGGGTAGCTAGAAATTGCATAAATGTTTTATTGCTAACTTGTGTGAAACTGAAGCTAGAGGGCAGAGCATCAACTTTGAAGCTTAAGGCCACTGTCTGAAATTGGGAGTGAGAATGTGTTGAAATATGTGTGTGGTCGTATTTGAATGCGCTACCATGTCCTTAACTGTCAATCACATTGTCTCTCCTCCATCTCTTTGACCCATCCCTGGGATGACAGAGTCCAGGTCCCCACCCCACCAAATGATATGGAGATTGCGCTGAATTCAGGGCCTCAGAGCCATGGTCTCATTTACATAGGGACAACATCACATGTGGAGCCATTTCTGAAAACAGATTTGTCGAGGCCACCTCATGAATAAAAGATCACAACGATTTCTAATGAGGGTTTATTGTATTTAGCTGGCCTTGATCTTCTGAAGATGTAAGAAAAGAGTAAGAGACGTTTCTATTAGGTATCCAACCTCATTCAGGAGAATCCGCACTTCATCTCCACACAGGCTGTAATGCACGATGCACACACCAACATTAATGTAGGGTTAATCACAGTGGCTGCACTTCCTAACAGATGGTATGGAAATGAAATGCATTTAGTAATACTTACTTTCATCTCACAAAACCTATTGACAGTTGAGTAGACATGCTGTATGAGAGGCATATGGTCTCACACATACAGTAGGTCTCTTTAACAACGTATGCATCATGTATTCAGGTATCTTCAAAAGACTTTTCTCAGATGCAGTTTTTCCAAGCCCTGTTTACAACTTGTCCACTTGTTTTACTGAGTGTCCATCCTTGGCGTTTTCAGCGCCACCAACGTATCCTCAAAAACAGATAGTGACACATAAAGTATGACATCTCCTTTAAAATGGCAAAACTCAGTGGTTATATGCAGGTAAGCACATGAAACCCAGTGAGAGATATAGCATTGATTACTAACTGATAAGAGGGGGGAAGATTGCCCCTGGAGACTACAGATATAATGCAAACTCAAAAGATTGCAATGTTTAGCATAAATTTGAATCTTAATATCCTTCAACTGTGTCATCTCACACTCACAGGAACTGACAAATATTCAGAGGAAAGTCCCAGCATGTACAAATAACAAAAACAGACAAACGTCTGATCTTTGAATGCTACAATGCAAATACAGGACAGGCAGAAGCAGGGTCAGCTACCACTTTCTTATTCCAAGCAGTACTCTGGACACCGGGATGGCTCTATCAAAGCTGCCTCCGGCCAAGATGTCCGAGATTCCAGAATAATCCAGCTTTTATCCCTGTGAGTGTGTATGTAACCCTGTGTCCTGAGCCAGCCAGCTGCACGGAGGGCCGGTTAAGTCAACATTAAGGCCCGCGTACACACAAATGGAGGACGCATGCAAACAGAACGGCATGAATATGCCAACAAATCATACATATTAACCACAAACACATGCAATCTACATTAAAAAGCCATGGACTGCATAAGAAGCTATAATGACTTGCGTGCCTCTAAATAATAAAATAACGCATCACTCTGACTGTTTCATTATGAGAAAAATAAACAACCCAGTCATATGTCCAAACTATGTGCATGTGCACACTCAGGCGCACACGTGCACATACACAGAGAAGAACATACTGTCTAACTCGCTGCATTTCAAAATGTACTAGCCTCTGGCTGTACGGCTCGATTTCTGCAATCATAATTACAGTCCTGGGAACCAAGGCAGGCATTAAGGTTTTTGAGAGCTTTGTTTTCCCAAACAGGAATATCTCTTCTGGGCACATAAAGCTGACTTGACAGGCTGAGAGAAATTAAAGAATTATTCCCTCCTAAACTCGAGCGTTCGCTTTTATTCAGCCTAGAAGATACCCGGAAAACAAAACAAAGGAGGGTTGTATCAAGGGAGAAGTGGCCGGGGGGGGGGGGTGTTGGCAGTGAAAAACGGGAGACATTTTTGCATGTTCTTTACACCCACTGGGGTTTGGCATGGTGCACCATGGCTTGGCAAGGTTGGATACAGAGGTGGGGTCAAGACTTCACCCTCTGGGAGGCCCCCTTTATAGCTAATTGCTATCCCACTGTGGCAAACCTGACCTCATGCAGTAGCACTCACGCAGAAAGATACATGAGGAGTACGAGGACCTGACAAATGGTATGATTTGAAAGAAGAGAGCGAAGACAAAAACAGAGACAGAAGGATACTGGAAAAGAGGCTGTTTGTGTGTGAATTTTTGTGTTAACAACTTCTTCATCCCACTCTAGTGCCCTGCTCCACAGGGCTGGAGGAGAGCTGCCTGTAATGTATCATTTAGCACTTCAGTTAAACCAAACGGAACTCCTGCTGGACTTCCTGGAAGGCCTGGACGAGATTAGAGTTGACTAACCTCACTGTATGAAATATGATTCATTAATATTCACTGCATCCATTTGACATAATATAGCTAGAGTCTGCATGTCGAAGTGTCCTTGGTAAAGAAACTGAACCCCAAGCTGCTCTTAATGTGCTGGTTGGCACCTTGCATGGCATGAATGTATGAATGAACAACTGTAAGTCACTTTGGACTAAAGCGTCTGATAAATTCCCTAAAATGGAAATGTCAAGGAGCAGTGTGTTCAAACTCAACATTCAAAAATCAACTAAAATTACTAATTACCAACACTCCAATGGTCCCCCCGCTCCTCGTCCAGACTGCTAAATGCACAGCTCACTGAGCTAATGATAGCCACAGTTAGCAGCAGTGATATGCTGCCACCTATCTGGTTTGAGTACAATTAAAACATGGCTGAGAAAGGATGTAGCTCAAAATTACTTGAGAGGAAAAATCTGATCCACTTTGAATCCTAACAGTATTTAAACCCCAAGCTCCCTCACCGCTTGACCCCTTTCAGCAAGCCTCTAAAGGACTTTACACAATGCAGCTCAATGGCCACTGTAGTTACTCATAAACTACATTTCTACAATCATGATCACATGATGTAAAACTGTCATTAAAACATGCAGGTGCCGTAGGAATTTGTAAGTGAGTGAGCAATCACAACTAGACCCTTTCATGGCAGATGAAAGGGAGTGAGTTTCATTGATGTATCATACATGTTTGCATGCTGAACGGACTCCGGCACCAGTTAATTAGACGGCCAAGGAATGAATCAAATGTGGGGGTTGAAAGACTGAGTCTGAATTGCATCAAGGCGGAGACCAGTTTCACCTCTGATTGTTTGATGAGAGATTGGATCGCAGAAAGATATTACACAACTTAATGATGCAAGAAAATAACTCAGGTCATTCAGTCTTGTCTAATCTGCCCGGCCTCGTACAGGTCTTACCGGAGATGCGCAAGGGGAGAAAAGATAGATCACAATCCCTCATTATCAAAATGTCAACCATTATGTGTTAACCTAGGAGAGAGTGTACTTTTCTAACATGCGTTTGAATTTCGCTCATGTCATGCATTAGTAAATTGTGTACTTATTGTAGTGAATGGAGTGAAATTTGTCTGTGCTCCACATGAAGACCCTTTCCAGTGAAAACACATCGGCTCCTTTCCAAGACATTGTGTTAAGTGTGCCATTGGTTCAACGGTCAATGGTCTGAAAACACTATGGGATGAACTCTCCAGAGAGAAACAACGGAAGAAGACAGTAGACAGTGACAGTTCACTGGTATTATTAAATAAATAAAATGTGTTTACTATTTTCCTTCCCGCAAACAATCTCAGAAGATCCGAAGATCAATACAATAGACAGTAGCTCTTCTACCTGAGCATCTAAACAGCCACATTATTTCTCCAGACATAACAAACTCTGGTAAGATTTACGACCCGGCAATGCAACCACGAGAGGTAATTAAAAGTGTACCAAAAGACACAAGGGGAATTCAGATTTCCGCGCAGTGAAAAGTGTTTCTGAAGTCACTCTCTGGATTCAAAGGAACACACATAAACACCTGCTCATTCAGTGAGAGTCAAGGACCCAAAGGAATCTGTATATCTATTATTCTCTGCCCACGCTCCTGACTGCACTCCTCCCACTTACAGATGGCAGACCTTACTGTTCTCACGACAACTAAACTGCAGAATTATCACTTGAATCCTTGAAAAGGTGTGCAGAGAGAGGAGCAGAGGGAGAAAGATTAACAACGAGGCATTTTCTTCCATAATGCCTGTTGTTCTTTTACTCATCATGCAAACTAAATATGCGAGTCAACTCTAATGCTCCCTGCAGACTGTGAAAGCACTTCCATCAGCCTGGCAATTTGACTGCAATAAATAAAAGTCGCGATTAGCATTACGATTTAAAACCTTTTATATGAATCTTGCTCAGAAAGATCCTGCATTTAGTTTTTATATTCAAAGGGAAATTAGGGTTTTCCCAGCAGTCAGTCATATTATCCATTATCATCTGCACATGTACCTTTTTAAAACTAAAAAAGGTGCCAGACACCAAAAGGACTGCCACTGTAACAACTGACACGGATCTGTATTTCATAACGTCTTCTTTTTGGCTCCAGCCCGAGCTATGTTGTCTGTACTCCGTGGCCCAGCTGTGGCGCTCGGGATAATAGAGGATTCCATCAGCATACTGTGCAATAATGAAAAACACCCCATGCTGTGAGAGGAAATAGGAGATTTCACAATCTGTCTGAGACTTTGGCCCTGGTCCATGTAGAGAGTCTCATTAGACTTCTCATTAATGACACACTGAGCTTCTGTAATAACTGAATGCATATATAAATCACCTCAGAAATGAAAGGAGAGACAACAACGGACCCAGACCGCATCCTTGTGCTGCCAAGTCCTCTGATAAGAGCATTTGTACTTGGCAAATGGACCAGTACTGCACATCTGCTTACAGTCTGGAACTAGAATTACTGCCTGGGAGTTGCATGCCTCCGCAAACCAATCATGTTAAGTTGACGTCCATGTCTGTCTAGACTCATATAATAAGTATAGTTCAGACTTTTAACTTATCTAATTAAAGGTATTGAGTGTATTTTTTGGTTTCACTATACTGACATGTATGATTCCAGTGAATAATGCTTGCTGAGCACAGACGTAATTTTGGGGGGGGACACAGGGGGCATGTCCCTTGCACTTTTTCAAAAGGCCGTTTTGGTCCCCTGCAGTTTTTACTGTCCAAAAACCATGTTACGCTATATTTAACAGAGACACGTCAAGCACTAGGACCAAGCGGAAAACGGCCACTCAAGCTGAAGCCTGTTTCCATGAGTTTAGACCCGCCCACAAGCTCCTCGATTGGCTACTAGAAGGATTGTGATATCAAAGGTTTCATTTACATAAACATTTGAATCGGTGTCCATGTGCGTATGTGTGTTTGGTAATTAGGCGCAGCCAGGATGTAAATTACCAAATAATGGCCGGGGCGTTTATTTGTTTCAATCACTTAACAGACCAGGCGTTTATTTGGGACCAGGCTTTTAATTCAACAGTTGTGCGTCTTCTGCAAGTGAAGTTGTTGCGGCGGAGGAAACTCATCTCTGCTGTCACTCACGGTGGTGTGCATTTGTTTCTCCATCGCCCTGATCATTTTGCGGGACACTCTCTCGTGTCATGCCCGTTTGCTGATAACTCATTCTCGCATGTTTATCTCAGGCTCCTCGCTAGCCTTCTTCCTCCCTCCACCAGGCAGCCTGGTCCTGTTGCTGTCCTCCTCGGACAGACGCTGAAGCTCAGTTTTATTTTTTCACCAATCTCTCACTCTGTTGGGGTCGACAGAGAAACGTCTAGCGGCTGCTTCTCCCGAGTTTTCCTCTGCATATTTTACGACAGAAATTTTAAACTTCAAGTTGTACTTTTTTTTTTTTTGCTGCACCGGAGCCATGGCGATCATCAGTGTGATATTGACTGACAGAAAGCAGCACAATACATGAAAAAGGCGAAGAAGAAAAACGTGCAGTGTCAGTGGACACATCTTCTTCCTTGATTGAAAAAAATAAATAAATTAGACTCAGCATTTATTTGGAACCGGCAGTTATTTACCAAAATATACACCTGCACCCGGCGCTTAAAGGGGACTCTGCGGTTAATTGTAACCCGGCTATTATTTGGTAATTTACGGTACTCAAAGAAATGTGTTACACCCATCCTGCAACACCTTCACTGGCTCCCAATAAAGCAGCATATCCACTTCAAGATCCTCCTCATCAATTACAAAGCTTTCAATAATCTTGTAAAGTGTCTTTGAGTTTTATTGAAAGTGCTGATGAATAAAATGTAATATTATTATTATTAATATTATTATTTATTATTATTATTATTATAACTGTAGAGCCTCAACAAGATTTTAAAAAAGCTTATATTTTATGCCAAAGAGATACACTTATTTTCATGTATTATTTTTATGTTGAAAGGCAACCCCTGTTTAAAAAGAACACCAACAATGAAAGATTTAGGGAAAAATACAGTAAAACCTCAAATTACAAATATGATTTTATACATCCAAACTCATGAGAATTGTGACACTAAGTTTTTTCCTCTATAAAATGAGGTCTGTTTACCATATATTCCAAAAATAAGTGTAAAATTGGTGGTACTGAGTTGGAGTGAAGTTGACTAACAAGGTGAAACACAGAATTGGATGATAATGTTTTGCTACATGCTTCACAACCAGTCAAACCAAAAAAGGGAACAGTAAACTTAAAAGGTAGCAACAGAAAACTAGAAGAACTACTAGAAAACACAGTGAACTGAAAGAGTTGGAGTTTTATTAAAAATACTTGTGTCCCCCCCACCTCTGAAATCAAAATTTCGTCCTTGTTGCTGAGAAACCCCCCGATGCACGCTATATATACCATGAAATACAGCTCGAAAAGACAAGACTTAAAGGTGCAATATGTAAGAATTACATAATTAAAGACTTGGATGCTCTACACACGTGCTCCACCCGACAGCACAGAGGATCTATACAACCACCACAGTTTCAAGGTGGACACCCAAGATGAGTCTCACCAATTCAGTATTCGACTAGATTTGAGATTTTGCATTCTCACCTTCTGTTCCTGAGTAATGATATTTAATAATGGCCAAAAAAGTGTTTTTTTGCAGAACATGATGATATCACTGTGAAGTTGACCTTTGATGATTTGGATATAAAATGTCATCACCTCATCATTTTCACAAGTGTGAAATTTAGTGATAATTTGCACATGAATTCTAAATGTGTTTTGTGAGGTCACAGTTACCTTAACCTTCAACTAGCAAGTTCTGATCAGTTGATCTTGTAGGCTTTTTGTTCCAGACTTGACGAAATTCCCCTAATGTGTTACTGAGACCTGGCATTTAGGAGAATGGAACAGGTGGACAGACTTCCCTAATAGATTATGTTGCTAAACCATCGATGCACCAAATCTTGAGACATATCACCTATCTTAAATACGAACATACACTCACTAACAGATACAAGTTTGATTTGCATCTCCAGTGACATCAGATTATAAATCAGACAAAAGTGCCGTCTCCCAGACTATGTGTTGAAATTTTATGTTGTTGGGCAGTAATGGTCACACTTGCGATCTCAGACCCTTTCAGTATGACGAGTGGCATAGTGTCATGATTGCTTGTGTGTGCAGTGCAGAGGTGTTAAGACTGTGTGGGCGAAGGCTGCATTTGAGGAGGCTCTGACATGAAATCATGTTTTTATTAGCAGCCGGTCACATGGTTGAGGGCTGGAATGAGCTGGCCATGAAAAATAATGGCATGTAGGGGACAAATTTAAAAAAATGTAGCAAACTGTGCACGTCACATCCTAACTCCTTCCTTTCATTAGTACTTATAAGAACACACAAAAGAATGGAAGCAATATGGCTGTCATCTGTAGATTTGCAGTTTAATAAAGCTCAAATTGAGTGCAAAATGTCGGAGCTTTTGTTTAAACAATGAATAATTATAAAAAGTTATCAACAGAATACAAAGTTTTGACATAATGTCAAAGACGTATATGTGTTGTGTTGCAGAGATATTTATTGAAGTTAGCATGCTAGCCAGCTAGCTGCTAGCATCTACCCAAAGGTAGTCACTTTGTAAATTCAAACAGGATAGTCCGATATAGGGTTGCCAACCGTCCCTTGAAAAACGGAATCGTCCCGTATTCAGAAACAAAGTTACGCGTCCCGTATTGAGCTTAAAAGGGACGCACTTTGTCCCGTATTTCCGTGAGAATCAAAATGGTCTTTAAAATGTCAATGGAATCACTGAATGACAGGGCATTTTATATGAAAATATACGGTAATCTTACTGCCAGCCCTCTCCTGCTCTGTGACCAATGAGCCGACAGCACACTCACACACGAGAATAACAACGCAGAATCCGGCTCTTCTCATTGGTCGAGTTACTGTCGCTTGCAAGAAGATACCGGAAGACAAGAGACTGAGGCAACTGGCAAAACAATCCAGCATGGCTCACAACGACACAGGTTCACAGGACACTGCAGACGGTACGCCTTCCACCATGAGCAGTAACGGTACTCCCCCGATAAAAAAAGAAAAGGCTGCAAAAATACAGACTCGAATGAGAAAAAGAAAACGTGGCTGGAAAAAGTGTAGATAATGTCTGCTGGCGCACTTTTTCTGTAGCCCATGGTGAACTGTTTGACGTGAAACAGCATGCATCTAGTGGTCTACACGTGAGGGACAACCAGGTGGACCCTTGACTGGTTTGTTGTCCACCAGGCAACACCGCGGATATGGTATGTAGAAAAAATAAGAATGTTTTTTAAGTCCAATAAATGTCAGTATTTTGTGGCCAAAAAAATGTTTAGTGTAATAAACACATACAATTGATAGATGAATACATCAGGGCGGTTGTCCCTTATTTATTTTTCAGGGAGTTGGCAACCCTAGTCCGATAGTAAACAGCACTAACACATCCCCAGTGCTCTGAGTTCCCAGTTCGGGCAGAGTCAGCTAACACGACTGTTAGCTGCAAGTTTAACTGACCTTACTAGCTAATAGCAGCCACAGTTAGCAGCCCCTGATGATATGCTACCCCCCTATTTGTCTGGGGAATACTGCTGCTCCTTTAAAGATGTACTTATTCCTGAAGAATAAGCACAGATTTTGAGCAGTAACAACGCAACATACAGTGTAGCTTACCCTTGTCCAATCACTGAGAGGCTGCTAAAGTCAAAGCAAAATAAAGCGATCACGTTCTGAATTGACATGAGCAGGATAAAGAGGGCTCTGTGTGCGTGTGTACGTGTGCACACATGTTTGCTCATCTCTGCGTGCCTGCTTGGCTTTGCAAATTACACTTTGTATGAACACTCTGATCAGTGCGCCACTTGGCTGGAGTGGAGCCTGGCTATGAATATCAATTTTGCATTCATCGCTAGTTGCTCCCCTCGATGCCCCACCTGACACAAAAGAGAATCAGCTTTCTGTTTGTGTCAGCGTTTAGCAAAGAGCGCTGCACGGCTCCTTCACCCAGCCTCCTTACCTCAAGGGCATCAACGGACTCTGTATGTTGTCTGAGATGTAGAAAGAGGGATTTGTGCTTTTGTCTAAGGCAAAAGAAGATTGTTTAGTTTCTAGGTATATCAGCAGCTACCTAAGTCAACCAAAAAGCATCCATGTGTCATGTGGATGACAGGTACAAGACAAACGCTAAGTGAAATCAGCTAAGAATGATCACACTGTACGTCCACTCGCTTACAAACACACAAGCAGAAATGGTCCAACTTAAGCCACGTGCAGAGTATTGACAAAGGCTGACTATTCATTAGCTTTTCCAGGCAGTGAATGATAGCATGCGGCGTGCTAGTATCAGACTAATCAGGGTTTATATTGATTGCCTGTGTAATCGTCCCACTTCACAATTGAGCAATTATCCTCTACAACCACAGCTTGAGCCGAGCCACACCTGGTGATGTTACTGTCACTGGTGGTGAGGATAATGCCCGATTTCCTCCTGTTAAATCAATTCCCTGAATTGCTGATGAGAAAAGGGCAATCCAACTGTTGTGTATGTCCTGTACATAATTCTCAGCTTCCCTGTAGAAAACAGAGTTGTCTGACTTGTCTTATATAACTGACCTCTGGGTGTATGATCAATAGTGTGGCTAAACTAATTCTCATATAATGTGCTCAAGAAAATGGCTGCAAATTAACAACAAATGAACAACATTCAATTAAGTCTATATAATAGAATTTATGTTTTTCAGCTCACTAACTGCTCCAATCAATCACACCTGGTGCCATTTCACTCCCATTTCCAAGCTCAGAAAAAACTAATCTAATGATCCCGGCCAAGAGATGAGAATAATGTAAAAAAAAAAAAAAAATGCTGTAATAGCAGTGGGAAGGCGGCAATGACACAGAGACCCCATTGCTCACACTATGGTCTCATTATCTGCTGTGACTCCAGGTCTTCAATATTAGCCAACAATAAGCACTCTGCAGGACCATCTGCTCTGCCAGCACGGGTTATTCTCAGAGTGGGAGAGACAGCCGTGGAGAGGAAAGGAAGAGGAAAGATATACCATGCTATTTGTGGACATAATAAAGAAGAAGAGAGGCCAAGGAGGGAGAGAGAACATGAGGAATGGAACAGAAGAAATATATAAAGATTACGAATTAATATGTAGAAGTAAGGTGAAAGCAGTGACAGGCAGTTTGAAAGCAAAACTGGAGAAAATATCCCAAAAGGAAGGAGCCGCTGGAAAGACACAACTCACCATGGATGGAATCAACTACTAATAAACAAAAAACAACAACATGTAGATGTCGGCTCAAAAGCACCTCCTGAACACCACGAGGGTTGTATCAAAGTCAGATAAAGGTGAACTGACACGCGAGAATTTAACGCTGATATCTCGCTCTAATCTTTACTTTTTGACGTCACAACCCAGGCACTCACCCCCCAAGAACCAGAATATTGGTCACAGTAGATGTGGAGGCAGGCTAAGAATAGTGTAGATGCATGAAAGCACTAATCAATCTGGACAACAACGTCAAAGCAATGCTGAATTCTGTCAGCTCATGCTGAACTCAGGTGTGCATCTCCTGGAACATCCGCTGAGACCCCAGCAGTGTTATGCAACTCATCTCTACAGGTTTTAGTTGTGATCAAAATACTTTCAGAGAGAAAAGCTGAACATTTGTATGATAGATTAATTTGTTGTATTCAACATGTACAGCATGTCAGTCATTTTCTGGTGCTGCTGGAGATTCTTACCTTCTGTCTGATCTCCTCCTCCATTTTGACCGGGGAGCCCAGCTCTGCTACCTGTTTAACTCCATCACTAGCCAAGCCACCATATTCCCACAGCACGTAGCTCTTAGAATGGGAAGCACCAATAATGGCTGACCAGTGATTGGCCCGACCTGCCGGAAAAAAGACAGTGAAACATCTCTTTAGTGGGCATCCCAATCTGTTTTCCCGAAGACGCCAATGGTGATCCATCAGATGAGCACAGAAGCAAGACTCTGGGCAAAGTTGTGTGGTTTTAAATACAAGTCAAGAAATGTGTTATTTCTTTAATGCCATATATGCTTTCAAGAGATAAACAAAAGCAAATGTGTTCAAAAGACTCAACAGGTCCAGGTGCACTGACGTGTCAAATACATCGGAAGTCCGATTCTAGAAATTATTATGTAGAATTGGTGAACAAAACATGAATGGTCAAATGGTTAAAACTCAATGGTGTCAGGAAATAAGGTTGATTGAACATGAGATCACTGTGTATACAATACATAAAGTCATGTTACTTTAATATATAGTAATTCAATCTATTGACCATCATAAAAGATCTTTAAGTTGACATGAAAATGTGTTGATTTAACAATTAAGAATTAAGAACAATATATTCATGTTGAACATGATTACATCAATTTTAGTCCACATGAGTTTTAATGTGTGCAATCAATGCTGATGGTCTTGAGCTTCAGTTCAGTTGATTTCCTGTTTTATGTTGAAAGTTTATCCTCATGTGTCATGTTTTACTTTCCACTTCCTGTCTTTGTCCATTTTCCCACCCTTTTCCTGTACACACAAATGTGATAATTTGTTCGTCATGTCTCCTGCATCTCATGTGTTCCTGTGCCTGTTTCCCGGTCATTGTGTGTCATCTTCATTAGTTCTTGTGTTCTGGTTTGGTATTTGTCTTTCATTTTTTTCCTTGAACTTTCTTTTACCGGCCTTTCATTGTTTGCTTTTGGTTATCAGGTCATCATTGAAGCTCACTTGTTGTTGTACAACCTGCCTGCCTCTGTGTCCACGTTTGGGTCCTTTTTTTGACGAACTGTGACAAATACTCATTAACGTTATCTTATAAAGTCTTTTGTTTTGGGTCAAAACATTTTCTCAAAATTTATCCGAATTAGGTCATCCCTACTATGTTACTGTGGACAACAGTGGCCTTGCATGTGTACCGCTTCTACAGCAAATAAACCATTTGTTCCATACTCGTTTAAAATCCCCCTATTGTCATATTATTCCTCTGCATTTTACAGTCCCAATCAACATAACATGTATGCTTAAGTCTTTTGAGATTCGTGAAAAAAGGCTACAGCCACTCATTCAAGATGAAAGATTATTATTGTGTCATGTGTCTTCAACAACTTCAACATTTGACTGAACACATTATACCACCTACAGTATTTAGGCAGCATGTGATTCACTCAAATAGTTCATAGGTCTGCCTCTGATCTTGATGCCCTGAATAAAGGCCTGACTCTGCAGTTCTGTAAGTCACCTTGTGTGCCTTCTGCTGGTTCCCAGCATGACTCTGAACAAAGATTAATCACTCTGATAATCTATTCTCTGAGTTTGCAGTATTTCTGTTATAGTAAACGGAGGACAATGCTAACGTGGCTAACTTTCAAATGAGTGAACTTATATAACTATAAGAAACTATACTATAAGTGGCTAACTTTACTTTCTGACTTTTTACTTCTACACACTTGTTCTTACTTTATATCTGGATGAATGCTTGCAGATGCCAGCAGAACAATGATTGTATTCCCTGATTGATGTTTGTAAGAGGTACTCACAAGAGGAGTGTTGATGGCTGTAGCCCAGCTGTAGTTTATATCATTAGGCTCCCGCCATTATTGTGTATGCATCTGTGTTCCATTTGTTCAGTGGGTCTTGTGTAGTCAAGTTTGTCTTTTTCCCTCTCTTTTTGTCAGTTTTCCTGATAACACCACAAACACAGCTAGAAATTGTTCTAAGGTCCCCTAAAAAATACCCAGTGGTTTTACGCTTACCACATTTTGAAGAACGGTCTCGAACTGTAGTCACTGGCTGGGCTGCCGTCTCCCTTGTGACTCCACCAGCATCACTTCCACCTCACGACAGTCAGCTCAGCTAAGCTCATAACCAACATTTCCTGGAAACTGGGTTGGTTAAAGTTTATTTGACCTGGCCTCTAATAAACTTTCAAAACTTTTCTTACACTGCAAGCTGCACCGAGATTTCTAACTCTTCCAGTATCCCGGTTAAAGACTAATGATGAGCAGGATCGGGAATGACCTGCCCGAGGAACTCAGATTAGCAAAGTCAGTATCATCTCCTAGGGCTTGATCTGAATGTGTTTTTAGCAGTGAAAGGTGCCCCTTTAATGGGTGTGTTAAATGCTTTTGTGCTCCAGGTGCATTACATTTATCTGCCTTGCAGTTTTATGGGGAAGCACCTTGAGAGCTCCAACCTACAAAATTATCAACTGACTGAAGGTTAGTGGTGGTTGTTTGTGCTCAGGCTGTTAGAGAATATCAGTTATTAGTGTATCAGGCTTCAGTACATGAGCTGTGTGATTGATAGTAGGAGCCTATTTTTTTCTTTTTCTTTCGCCCTAATAATAAAATAGCAGGCTGAGTGTATTGGCTTACATAGGCTTCACAAAATCACAGAAGAGTTTCATCCACCCATCCATCCCATGATGACGTCAAATCTTGTTAAATGCAAAAATTTTGATTTGCCAAAAGCTCTGTTCTTACCTTGGAAATAACTAAATACATGAAGTCTTTTCATTTTCAAAATACCTGAATGTTTACAGGAGACGAGGTCTACAAAGGTGAAGGTTCTTTTAAATGTTTTGGATGATCCTAGTCTGAAAAAGAGCTTTGCGTGGAGCAAGTACAACGATAAAAATGTAATCTGTCAGTTGTGTCAGTCATTGTAGGTAAAAAGTAAACTTATGAAAAAGCCAGGATTACAGAAACAGAGGATACCTTCCTCACAACTTTTTTTTTTTTGTCTGTCGATATCATCTCCACCATATTGGTTGTTTAATATTCTTGCTGATGGTCCTTCATGAAATTTTAAGGCCATTTTCTGGCCCAAGCTTTCATAAATGCCTATGCCCGGCAGGTAGAACGTCATCGCCTGTAACTAAATAACTTGAACATTATGGCACCAGTGAGCAGGTGTGTATCCATTACAGTGTTTTTTCGCCTAAGGTTGAGGTAGTATTAGCTTACTTCAAAGGTTTGGAGCAAGACTCCTTCTTAATGCAGTTTTCGTAGGGATTAGTCCATATGGTCAGAATTGTAGCCGGTTTCCATCTTCAATCTGTGGATATGTTTAGCATTGACGTGATAAGTGCTGATAGCTGCACAGTGCCTATTAATGACCCGCCACAATTTTGCAGGGCTGTCTTAAGAATATGGTGCTTCATGATTCTATAACTGCCCGCTGTGACCTCTCTCTTCAGGTTAATGGGACTCTGGGATCAATGGTGCATGGCAGACCTCAGAGCAATACATGTAGACTTAAAGAGACACACAGGAGTAGCAATAGTTACAATACGCCTGGAAAAAAAGGTCATAAAGGCAGAGAGAGATATTTGTGCCTTTCAGTTCACATCCTTGTGAACTAACTCAACTAACATTGCTCTGTGTATTCCCAGAGGTCAGCAAATACACAGAGAATCCTCTAGATGTGATGTCCTTCCTGCACTAATAAGTGTTCAAAGGTGTCATTGATTACATTCAGGCACTAAATGTGGTGTTACATCCAATGGTGGTACCAAACTTTGTTAGAGGCTGGAACCAACCATCAGAGTCCCTACACAATGATACACAAAACAATATTTTTTTGATTCACAATCATAACAATGTTTTTTCAGAAAAAGATACACTTACATCCTCCAACTTTCTACAAGCTCTGCAGATGTTCGTTCTGTCTACTTAAAAATGTTATCAATGTGACCCTCGATGTGTTTTATAGCTCCTTGTGCATGTGAGCTCATCATATGCCTCATATGAAATCTTATGAAAGTATTTGTGATTTTCTCAAGGGTAAGAAGGTGTTGACCGAGTTAAGAATACAGAAGATGGAAGGGAGTTGATTTCTGGTGTGCATGTTTTCAGTCTGGACCTCAATATATTGCTTCACTTGAGTAAAAAGAAACTCACTCTGACTTCTTTATTGGGTCTATGAAGGAATCTTAAGCTCTCTCCCTCTTTCGTTTTCTCTCTCTTTTCCTCCTACTCATCCCATAGAAAAACCACTGTTGTCAACCAGGCTGTGCACCGTCTCCACACACTCGCTGTGTCCGAGCGAGCTGGCATTGCTTGGGTTGAATAGGCATGCAGCGCTGCATGACTTACAATGGGGACAATGGGAGAAAGAAAATAGAACTGTCAAGGTTATCATGTCAGCAGGAAAAAAAAAAAGCCTGTTGGCCTGTTTAACAATGAGTTTTTGGTCTCAGAATGTGTGTCACCACCAGTGTTGGGAAGATTACTTTGGAAATGTAGTTGGTTACAATTACAAGTTACCCTGTTGAAAATGTAACAGTAGTGTAACTATTTCAATTACTTTCTCAAAGTAATGTAACTAATTACATTTGATTACATTTTGATTACTTTTCTTAATTTTGAATGAAATCTCTCAACTGCTAACCATTTTCACATTTTAAGACCTATAGTGTGATAAACCTTTCAGTTCAAAGGTTTAACCATATATTATGAGTCTGACCTTAGGCCTGTACGGCGAAGGAGGCTCACTTCCTCACTAAATGGAGCGACAACGGGCTGATTTCAGCCAAGAGGAGCAGGTTGTTTTAATGGAGAGAGTATGAGCGATACAAAAAAGCCTGTAGCAACAGTGTTGCTGCAAATATGACAAGAGGAGGCTAATTTTAATTTCTGACAGCTCTACATTGAGCTGCTTTTAAATATGAAGCTTTAGAGCAACAACAACTGTTGTTTTAAACTGTGTTTTATATTGTTTTCATATATTTCACTGATCGCAATTATAAAATGCCAGTGTGTGTTTTATTGAAAGCGAGGCTGGGTGTGCGTATGAAAATAGGTTACAGTGGGTTTTTTAGGTGCTGTAGCTACAAGCAAATCTCATGTTGTCTCTGTACAAAGACCTTTTTAAATGTGAGAAAACAGAGTAGACCTACTCAAGATTTGCGTTTTGGCAACACATAACAGGCAAAACAATTAATTTATTCATGGCCACATTAAGTTAAATTATCTGTCTTGCTGCGAGTGCACAACTTCTTTCAGTGGTGACTGACTGTATATAAAAGTAAATAGGCTATAGCCTAATAAATGACCTCCTGACGCGAGTCAGATCAACAGCTGAGCAGCGTATCCCCTCAGCTGACCATCTGTAGGCGGAGACGCTCAGAGAGAAAGTAAACAGCAGCGGATCAGCGCGATCTCTCCCTCCGTACAAATGCTCTGTTCTGATCCAGCTCCACTGGACTTTCAAAGTAAAGGTCACGCCAGCTGTAAATGAGTTAAATAGTGAAACAGCGGCGCTTTTATAGCCGATTTTATGATTAAACTCTGAACAGAACCTGGTCGGGACCAGGTTATGAACTAAGCATAAGTTACCATGGTGATCTAGCCGGGTCAAAAGAGAGCCACCTTTGTAATACAGGGAAGCCTGGCTTCTGTCTGTATGAAGTGTTTTTTGTATTTCCAGCCCAGGAACATCTTGTACGCCGCCGACACTGTTGCTGCTGAGTCTGACTGCCGCCGTACGGTTTGTAGGTTGAGTCGAATGGCACATGACCAGAGAGAGCCAATCACAAGCGTCAGTTTTGGAAGGAGGATGTTGATATGAAAAAAACTAAAAACAAACATGAATCCAGGGGGCGAAAAACTATTTGATAAATCGGAGCTTTTGCGGTGATTTTTCAAATGTAACTTAAGTTGTAATCATTGAAATTTCCAAAAGCAACTGTAATTTAATTACATATTTTCTCCCAGTAATGTAACGGATTACAATTACGTACATTTTGTAATTAAATTACGTAACGTCGTTACATGTAATTCGTTACTCCCCAACACTGGTCACCACAATGGTCCAGGCATCACTTGAAGGTCGTGTTAGGAATACAAAGGGTGACGTGACATTCCTCGAGGAGCAAGAAATGCCTCAAGGCTAGCACTTGCACATGCAGAAATGTATTTTTGTTGATTCTTGATTGGAATGTATCATCAGAACTCCAATAAAGGTCTGATCACATGCTTACTGTATCGTAGTTGATCAGTATTATTGTCCAATCTTTGCAGCGTTATAATAACTGGTTACCTTGGATATGACTTTGTGCAAGGACAAATCCAATTGTAGCATCCTAAGAGTTGGGATGAAACAGAAACACACACACACACAGCTTACACCATCCTCTTTTAAGTTGAACTATCTGCGAGGTGTGTGTTTGCGCGTCTTGCGTGTGAGAGTGAGTCACATACCAACTACTCCCTCCATGAGACAGTAAATTAGGGCTCTCTTCGATCTTGGGGTTTATCTTATTCCACTCTAATCAGCGTATTGATCTGACCGGCGAGAGCGTGCTTTGGACAAGAGAGCCGGTGTAATCCTTAAGTCCATTCACATCCTGACAGCGTGGCTCAAGGTTATATACACATCAAACCCAACCCATACTGTAGCTCACCACGCACATCACTTTTGAGAGTCAGGTACCAGGTCAATACTGTCCATGAGTTGGGAACTTACCAGGAGTTTTTCGGGCTACGAAGCTTGATTAAGAGTCAAGAATAAGGCTGCTGATGGTAGATATTTGTGTTTTTGTCAACACAACCAATGAAAAGACACAAATCAGCTAAGTGTTAGTTCTTTAGACACGTACAGAGACTGACAGGTTGAAAACATAACTAGCCAATGCTGTTGCCGCTAGTAATTAAAATACAATGTGATTGACTTTTTTTTTTTTTTTTTTAATGCTTCAGCACCTTTATCCACCCTCTGTCATTATTCTGTTTTAGAGCCTGTTTCTTTAAGGGCCCTCTCCCAAAATACTTGTCTTCTCTGATTCGTCAGTTCTCACAGGCCTGAGCAGGCCTGTTTTGTTGTGATATCACAACCTTACAAAAGTTGTAGCATGGTAGTCCATGGAATAATCTACAACTGGCTTGGGCTACGCAGCCAATACAGAGTAATTCACTTGTGGTTTTAGTTTTTGTATGGGACATCTGATGGCTCATTCTTTAAATGTAATGGAGCTGATGACAAAGAGAAGTCTGTGCTTACGTGGGTAGTCTTTGGGATGAATCTTCTCTGACCAGTTCCCATAGAAGGTGACTCTGTACTTTGCTGTTCCACAGGCACAGCAGTCAAGCAGAGGTTTTTCTGTAGTGTCTCCATACAGGGATTCTGCAATGAAATGAAGGGAGGGGAGAGGAGGGAAAAAGAAAAAGAGCCAAAGTCAGAAATGCAGACGACCATGAAACAGTCATAGGGTGATGGCTCATTAGTATAAGGAGTAGATAAGAGTGGTTCCCATCATATAGGAGATGGTTGGTTTAAGAAAGTAGGGAGCCAACGGAAGAAGAAAGGCATGAGAGAAAAACAGGGAGGATGTGCAGCACAGGGCTTTTGATCTGTTGCTCAGTGTGGCATCCAATGTCATGCACAGCCAGGGGTTACACTCATTTACAATCATTCACATGCCAGAGCGTAACAGCAGAGGGGAAAGTCCCCGCATCAAAATCAAGAATGAAAGAAAAAAGAAAATAGAGCAAAAGAAGACGAGGAAGAAAAAAAAGAGACTATCAGTAGGGAACGAAATAGAGTACCAGCAGGCAGATTGAAGGGATAAGAAATTCATGGTACGTTTTTTATTCCATGTCAATAAAAGAAGCCTACCTTTCTCACACATTCGCTTGGTGAGTGAGCCTTCATCCTGGAAATATATTATCCTCTTCTGCACAATGCTAGCCCTGCACAGAAAAAAAAGAGAAGAGATGGAGGCATTGAGGGGTGAAGTTTGTTGGGGGATCAGGCGGGACCAAGTCAAAATGTAGAGACATATAAGCATAGGGGGCAAAATATAAGAGTTCAGGTCACAATGGTAGAAGAACAGAGAAGATGGGTAACTTTTGGAGAGGCTGTGAGGTTTTTAAAAAGGAAGAGAAAACAACAGACGGCGAGAAATGTTGAAAATCTTGCGTTGTAAGATATGATAGCAGATGGAACAGGTGCAGCGCTATTCATTAGAATCTCTTCTGTGTTTTTTTTTTCTTTAAGAGAGCTCCTAAAAGCAGGTATCAGAGCCCACGGGGAAATTGCAAAATCAGGCTGTCTTTCAGACAGAGGCATTCAGTGTCTCACACAAAAGACCACAAAAAGAATGCATCAGCATTAAGACATACACGTACATAGAATTGAGAGGTTGAAAAAGCTGAAAGAGAGACTGCAAATAAAAGAGAATTTTCTTGCATTAAAGAGAGTCCCTGCAGCAATTTGTAAGGAAAAAAAATCAGAAATGAAGAGACACATTATATGGTGGGATATGCAGCGTGTCGATAAGAACTGATTGACAGGCGAACAGAAAATGCTCCCCAAAAATGTGAGGCCTGGCACAGGGGAGCTTCTTTAGATTGAGCTGTCTTGGATGCTTGTTCCACTGGGTGGTGGAGAACACGGGTCTGAGAGGGGCCTTGACATGTAAATCAGCCACAAACAAGCCTTTTCAGAGGCCAGCAGACTTAAGAAAACAACAACAGAAAACAAGCCTCCAGGCACCTAACTTCCTCACAAACACCAGCTTTCTACACCAGCCCTGGCCGCAGGAAGGTTTCCATGGGGATGAAACCCAACAATGAGGTGCTGGATTGAGGTACCGGGCTAAGGTCTGGTCCAGGTGGGCCCCGTCCAGCTGGACTGTTTGGACACCATTGATTCTGGGGTATCACACTAAGTTGTATTCCCAGAACTGGTCCCTCAAAGCTAGAAAAATATGTACAGTGACATGGGGAATTTCCATTAAACTAGAAGATGATAGAAATTAGATATTCACACACATCATGACCTCACTTAACTTAATCACCAACTTTAAAGGGAAATATTATACTGATATGAGCCAGTTGTGTAACAGACCACGGACATCTCACCGAGCTTGCTTTTACAACACATTATAAATGATGAGGTATTTGTTTTGTGGATTTGTTTTTGTACATCAGTGAATGAAAGCAACACGCAGTCAGAACATTTTTTTATTCTTATCCAGAAGCTCTCTACCTTTTTTCTCTGTGAGAAATTCAGCCTGATGAATTCAACCTGTTCAAACTACCTGTGCTTCTCCGTTTGTGGGCAAGTGGGCAAGCGTTACCAGAGAGTAAAAAGAAGAATTTCACACAATACAACTTCATGTCCTGTTATACATTAGCGAACAAAACATGTCCATCTGTTTCGATAGTCGTATTACGGGGTACTCAAAAAGCTCAAAAGAAAATATTGCTCCTGTTTTGGCTTACTCTGTTGTGTAATGGTGTGCTGTCTTGGGCAGGTCTCCATCGAGAAAACGATTTAAATCTCAAGGGACTTCCTGGTTGAATTAAAATTAATTAATTAACTAATTAATTAACATGCTGCCAAACATGTCATCAGAGCAACGCTGCAGGCTTACTTTGACAAAAATAAAAAGAGAATGATTGATGTGAAGTTGGATGCCAACAAACGTCTAATAAATATCTTGCGAAGGCTAAGCTGTCATCTTCACATGAGAGGTAGTCACAAAAGTAGTCTAGTAGATGAGAAAATGTTTGCCTGTTAGTACGTGATGTTGCGCTGTGGGAACGGCTCCGATGGCTGATCCTGAAAAAGAGACCTGCATAAAGACCCTGAGGCAGTCAGAGTGAGGAGATTTTTTTCAGAAACTACTTAAATGTATAAGATGTCAAGATACTCCAATAATATCCTAAAATAAAAAATGAAATAAAGAGCACAGATATTCAATTTATTTCTTTATCTTTTGTTCAGTTCTGTGACAAGGTTAAGAATGATGATCAGCTGGTTTTGAGGATAGCAATATGCAGTCCACATCTCCACAGTAACATTGAGGGACAGTGAGATAACATTACATCTTATGTTATCTTCATATTTCTAAGCTTCAGTTACCTTTTTAACATAAGCAGTGTGTATGTGAGAGGCAGACAGAAAGAAAAATAACAAAAGATCAGAGAGCAGAAGAAGAAGCGAGAGGTCAGCGTCATTTTCTCAATGAATGTTAAGGCGGGTCATAACCTGCACACAGCATGGAGAGGCAGCTCTGCTTCAAAATATGAGAGGCCATTAAGGCCATAAATCATAACAGGTCTCATACAAATTACTGTATCCTGATAACACTCACTTGTTCTCATCATCAAACTCGCTTACATACACTACTACTCACAGCTGTACTTACTATAGCTATACTTTCTGTGTTTTTGCCAGTGCATTTCAACCCACTGGACCTTAGGTGAATTCCTGCTGAACCTAAGCACCATGGAATGTTTTTCTACTGTATTTTAAGATGTTTTTTTGTTTTTTTTAAACAAAACGCGTTATACATATAGCAAGTTCCTTTCGGGAATAACTCAGTAAGCAGGTGCATAACTTTACCGAGTGTGTCACTGAGAGAGAAAGAGAGAGAGCATGTGTGATGGTCAGCACAAAGTTAGTGTGTGCACAGTTTAAAGGAGCAATTTAAAACATTTGGCAAGAATTTTAGTTTAATTCAGTGAACAATAAACTTACATCAACAGAGAAGAAACAACAGTGTTGCCGTTATGTCAAATGCATAAATGTTTGTGTTGTAGGGATGTTAGCAGCTAGTCCTGTCCTGTCTCGTAATACCAGTAGGTGTGTAACAATACATCGATCCAGATCGATATATCGATTCAGTGATCAACGATCCAATAGCAGTGATGCAAAGTGAATACATTGATTCAAATGTGCCGCAATCGTTAAGATACGGCCTTATTTTAAAATGCCCATAGCACGTCTGTGTCACCATCACGTCTGTGTCACCACCAAACAGTGCTTTCCTTTCATTAGAAATAATAGATTGTTCTCCATTTAAATGTCTGTAACCATCGATAAAATAATAATTCCACTGAAAGGTTCAGTAATAAAATGTTCAAATCATATTTTTTGTGAGTTGATAAATGTAACGGATTGTGTCATATGGGCATATGATACCATCTCAAAAGATATGAATCAAATTGTATTGTGGCAAACATTGTGATATCGGTAAATATTGTATCATTGTCCAAAGAATAGATATAATATTGTATCCTGATGAACCATGGATTTATACACCTAGATACCAGCAGTGTTCACTCTGACGTCAAGTGGCTAGTGTGTTATTAAAAAAAGCTGTGTGAGAGGGAGTTTCATTGAAAAGGGGAAAAGATGAAAGGATTTGATTTCAAGAGGCTTTAAGTTTCATTAAAAATACCTTTTTAAGTTGAAGACATGCACATAATTATACTCACTTTCACATGCAGAACACCATCAGTAAACTCATTCCATCTCACACACATTGTCTGAATTTACACACTAGTATTCTCACACACTACTCACGCTGGTCTCTCAGTCTCACTTAAACAGACCATAATTCACTCTCATTAAAATAGCTTTACCGACTCACATGCATATTACTGTATATTGAGTATATTGGTGTCTATGTGAGATTGTGATGATGCGTGAGAGAGCCGGTATGATTTATGGCCATAACGGCCTTTCATAACGTGGATGAAACGATTCAAGGTAAGCGACACCACCAGCACATCTCTAATTGTTCACGCTTTAATTCAATCTCACCCCAATTTCACATATCTCCCTGAGAGAGAGGCGCCCACTCCACCTCACTGCTTGCCCACTTTCCTGGGCTGGCCAGACAATCAAGCAGAGTAATGCTTATTTAACATCCAATTTAAATTCTATCTCACTTGGCCGGATCCACACCACCACCAATCCCAATCACCCCGAAAGTCCACTGATTTCACTGTGTGTGGGGGTGTGAGAGGGAGTACGTATGCGAGAGCTTAACAAAAAAGAGCGAAAGACAGGGCGGAAAGAGAATAAAGGGTGAGAATCAAAGAGAGCAAGAGTTTGCCTTTCTAACTACGTTTTCCATTTGCACTCCCAATAGATGTCTAAAAGAAGAAAATAAATTCTCATTTTGCTCCTGTAGCTCCCGCTACATTCAGAGATTAAATCAGTTAATTTTGTTCCATCCGCTGCAGCTGCTACAAGCGGAACTTACGGAAAAGAAACAACACATAAATCCGCTGCACCAAAGCAAATGTATTTACATTTCACTTCCATGGCACTGCTTGACTAAAGTGTCCTGTCGAAGTCCCTCCTTGATCTGTCCTATCGTTGCGCTGAAG
Organism: Sparus aurata; assembly: GCF_900880675.1. Taxonomy (NCBI): domain Eukaryota; kingdom Metazoa; phylum Chordata; class Actinopteri; order Spariformes; family Sparidae; genus Sparus; species Sparus aurata. Next base: position 28,222,143 of record NC_044190.1, read on the forward strand.
GAGATAAATGCGTTCTGACAGCCACACATGGTTGTGACATTCATCTGATCACAGATACACTGTCTCACTCAGACAGCCCATCAGAACACATCGCACAAACCTCACCATATCCCACGCCACAGGGAGATGACAAATAAATTGCTTCCTACCTACAAATGGATAGATAAAAGATAGTGGCAACTTCAATGGCAACTGCAATATACAGATTGTATTTTGATGCGGCTCTGTGGAACAACCAGGATGTAGCCCACAACAAGGGTTCAGCTGTGACAGGAGTTTCACTTTTTGTCATCAGACAATCGCAGGTCATGTTTGGTTTTTATCATGATCACAGCTAGACAGGGTCAGCCCTATGTTCCCACAGTCCTATGTTCCCACATTTCTATATTTTTTTCTTAAAATTAGGCCCTATGTTGAAGCTAGACATGAAGCTAAACATTTCATGTCAAACAGAACAAAGTTGGCAGGAAATAAAGATAAAATACCTCTTTGCTAAAATAAGCTCTGAGAGAGTTTTAGCAGTCACTCATCTAAAATATTTAGCCAAGCGGATTTGTCTTTCCACACTCTCTTTTATTAGCAAAGACCAAAACATTCAAATTGCTACCTGAGAACAGACTAACGTCTGTTTGGGTATTTGGGGTTTTGTGTTATTTATTTCCTATTTTATTTTGTAGTCGTATCCATATGTGTCTTGTTGTTACTTTCCACTTCCTGTCTTTGTCTCTTTTCCTTACACCTGTGATTAATTTGTTCATCACTCTTGTTTATTTAAGCTTGTGTTTTCCCCTCTCTCTTGGTCAGTTTGTCCGTTTTCACTCCATTTCCCCACGTCAGTCCTGCGTCTTCTGCATTCACTGGTCTCAGATTCTGTTTTGCTCCCTGTGTTCCCAGTGCATCATTGGTTTTGTTTTTATATTTTTCTTCTTCATTTGTTCTCTGATTTGCCCCTGCCTGCCTCTTTGGCTTTTGCAGTCTGCCAGTCTTGTTTCGGAGGATTACAGTGTCTTTATCAAAGCTGGCTTTTTGTTTCTTTACCTGCCTGCCTTGGTGTTTTTCATTTGGATCCTTTCTGTGTAAACCATAAGAACATCATAGGCAGTAATTACCTGGAGCTAACTTACAAAAAGTGAACTGTAAGCCAGTTGCTGAACTGGCTAAAAATCTTTATACTGTTAAAAGACACATCACTCTGGACACCACAGTACAACCCTGAGCTGACGGTTTGTTTTTGTAGTTTAACAAGAACCGCTAAGTGAGAACTCTATACATATCTGTGTCTTCATCTCTATTAGTTCTGTAAAATGAAGCGAAAAGCCTGTCAAAAATACGGTGTGAGAACCAGCTGGAGACATTCACTATTAATGATCTAAACTGTATTTAATCAGCATGTCATGCTCGAGCTGCTCATCACATTTACAGGCTGTAGCAACAGGTTGTGAACATTAATTCTGCTCCCACTATGAGCTAAAAATAAGCCAAGATCTGGAAAAGGGATTTGAAAGCAATCAGATTTAAAAAGTAGATTCGATTCAATATTTCCCTATCTCTGAACACATCTAGTATCACAACTTGGTGATGTTAGGAGCTTCCTATGTTGTATCTATATCCATAACCAACAGTGGAGTCAAAGTTAGCTGTCATACGTATCTGTATCTCTGCAGAAAGGTACGAAATTCAACCGCTGAAAGTCAGCAGAAAGCAGATTTTGAAGAATACATTTTCTCACAACATGAGTGGGATACAAGGAACAGAGACATCTTGAAGGAAACCTTGGCGCGATCTGATTCTAGCATATGAGAAAGCCGAAAATAACTGGATTGGATGGTAGGCTTTCAAAAGACGATGCTCTGAGTTCAGGAGTTTCAATGAGCATCCCTGCCTGACCCTATCATCACAGACCGACCTTAGACGAAGCCCAACCACCAAGCTTAGTCTTTCCATCTATAAGACAGCAACTGCCCGTCAATTATACTGCAGCAAACCACTCGGGAGGAGCAGGGTTCCTGTGACAACGTTTGAGTCAGAGGCACACACATGCCACACACACATGCACACTTCTAATTTCATGGCCAGATGTCGTTTTTTTTAAATAACATGATTCTTTTTTTCCTTTTTATAGGCATACGCACCGACGACGGGCAGTGACGGAGCTCTCTGGGGACACAAAATGAAATTAAAAACAAACATTTACCCTGCCTGTGGTGGTAATGAAATTGTCCTCTCCATCCTGATCTATAATATCATTTCACATTATCATGATGTTTCTTTCTGTGCATATTTGTTGACTGCACTGTGTGTTTATGTACCCTTGAGTCTGTGCCGGTAAGGGCTGTATGATAACAGAGTACATTGTGTACAAGAGTGTCTCTCATTCTTTTAATACATCATATATATTCTGCCTAAATGTACTTTATGTTTTGTACATCTCTCTATAAAAGCAATAAATCTCTGTCTGTCTGTCTGTCTGTCTGTCTGTCTGTGTGTGTGTGTGTGTGTGTGTGTGCCTCAAATATCTCTGCAGATCAGGATCAGCCTGACCTGAGATTTTCAACATGGCTGCTGCATGGTTTAAGGGTGTGCAACGTCGAATTGTTTGGACTACAATGATACCATAAATAAATTATTTCATAAATGATTTACCAATTCCATTAGCATTGTCAACCATAGCCACCATAGCCACGTGCGCACCACAGCCAATCACTGCAGAGCCCACCCCCATGCCCCACCTCTTGAGTCGATGGACGCACTGGTGCGTCCAAATCAGGTGACCAATTTAGCATCAAGATGCAGCCTCCGTGAGTTTCGGTTCCAACGTATGTGTTGGTGCTGTATGCCAGTTTTTAAATCATGTTGGTAGGCCGAGTAAAACCGGACTTATGATAAAGAATGTCCGCCACGCTTTTTTGCGAACATTGCCGTCACGTTTGCTGTGCGTTTGGTGCAGAGAGGAACGGTCAAAAACGGGCTTCTCTCACGAAAGTGTCCGCAAGCAGGAAGTGTTTGCAAGCAAAAAAACCTGTGCTACTCACTTTCCTATTGGTGGAAAAAGGCACCACACCAACCAATCACAAAATTATATGGCAAACCACGTGATTTGGTTGCTGAGAAACAGGGGGAAGTTGTGGGAGGGACGGCGGCGAAAGAGTGACAGCTACAGTGACGGTGATAGTGAGCGACACAGATCGCGAGTTTTAAGAGTTGAGAGATTTGTGACAATTAGCATGTTTGGAGTGTAAAGTTAGTGTGTTATGTAGTGTTTGGTTTAGTGCGTCGTGGAGTCGTTTTTTTTTGTTTTATGAGTCAAAACAATGAGGAGAATGCTGAATGTGAAGCAGGCAGGAAGGAGCTGAGGGAGGCCTGAGCCTGAGGCATTGTTTGCATTTAAATGTAAATAGTTACATATACATTTGTACATTACAAACACTTGTGCACAAATTTTGCAAACAATTTATATTTGCATTATAAGTTATGCAAATGGTTTTTTAAACATATTTGTGGTTTTCACAGTAAAAAATCTAACTTTTTCGGATTTTATGTTTTTTTGTGATTTTAGGTCCATTGTGTTGATACAGTATGTCAAAATGAAGAAATAATTGTACAGTCACACATGTGAGGTTGTGCTGAAAATAATGACATCAAGCAAGGCAAGGTAAATAGTTTTTAAGGTGAAATATAATGGCAAAATCAAAAAAAGGCAAAAACGGCCGATTATACCCTGGAATAACGAATTTCACAACAAACCTAAATATCCCTGACGTCCCACCTTCAAACACAGCCTCATTTGGCCATCCATGAAAAAGCTACTTAACCTCCCACTTTTCTATAGGAACACATACTTCCTACGGGCAATTCACTAGTTAATGTAATTTTAAGTATATTATGCAACTATTGTTCACCATGTATGGGATATGTTGTTTGTCAAGTGTGGACACCAGGAACATCGGGTGGTTGACATGGCATCAAATAACAAAGATCCATTAAAGGACACCTATTATGGTTTTTCATGTTTTCCCTTTACTTCATTGTGTTTTATATGTGTGCATATGTTGTGCATGTAAAAGGGTTAGGGTAAAGTCTGTACCAACGGAGTCTCCTCTCTCCCACAGAAAACACTGCTCCTGAAATGCCCTGTCAGCGGTCTCGCCTTTAATTCTGTGACTTTGTGACATCACACTATGTCACAGAGTCACATATTGTATAATTTATGCCTAGCATTTAGTTTCGCAAGTAAGAATATATTTTGCACAGCTGCGTTGTTGTTAGTGTTGCTGGGTCACGTGTGTGTGAGCTGACCAATCAGAGGAGACTAGGTATTCATGAGGAGGGCCTTAAAATAGACTGACAAACCAAAAAAAAAAATTTATGAGCCTGAAACTGAGCATCATACGTCCTTTGAATAAACAAATTTCACCTGTCAGTTAGTTGCAGGAGTTGTCCCTCCTCAATAAGTTAGACTTTTTGTTGTGTTACTGCACAGAGGCGCACACGAATCCTGTGATCTCTATGACTGCTAGGTAGAAGAAAGAACAGTGGCAAGAAACCCACTCCTAGCCTGTAATCATGACTTTCAGAGGCATCTCTTTTGAACCATAGGCTTCTCACTCCTCTCCGTCTCCTATTGTCTGCGCCCTGGTATTACATCCACATCTCTGCACTTTCAAGTATCTCTTTCTAAGGCTGTATGCTCTGTCACACTTTCAACTTTTTCTCCTCTATCCGTGCGCTTAACTGAATACCATCATCCCACTGGTCTCTGTGCGGAGAGCAGAAGTGTCGTGTCGTACATGACCTGCTTGAGAAAATGATGACAACAACACAGCGGAGAGGAAAACAAAGAGAGAGACAGATGAAAAGCGAGGAGGAGGGAGAGAGGAGCACAAAGGAAAGTAGGAAAGTTCAGGCAGGTTATGGAGATACTCTAGGATAACTCACAGGGAAACTCATCATACTCTGTGGCGGTCACATAATAACATGCTTTACAAGGAAATGCAACATTTTCATCAAGCCTTTGCAAGGCAGAAATGTGGACCAGGCAGCAGAGAAAGCGCCTATGTACATAAACAGTTAAATAATGCATCGATCTGGTGGCCTTGTGAGTCCCGGTCCTGCAGTATCTTTCCACGTCCTGTATTTCCCCACAGTACTGGATTAATAAATGGATTTCTGCCATGATCTGTCTCCAGCTGAACATGACTGCACTTCTGTATGCAAGAAAAGCCCAGAGGACACACAACAACAGAATTGATTGGTGTCAATCAACTGTAGAACTAATAAAGACAATTAATAGTTTATGAAGCCAACTGGGAACGGTGATTTGATAAGACCTTCTGTATTCAACTCTGCCTAGCTTGGGGGGAAGGGAGGTAATGAAAGTTACTCTACATGTGGACTTGATATACTGTGTGCTGGCAGCATAACGCACCATCTCATTATGCACTCATAAAACATTAAATGATTAAAACTGAGATGTAATGCTATATGACAGAATGAAGTATAAGCCATATAACCAATCTTGGAAAACATTTAAAAGATTAAAATTAAGATTAAGATTTCAAAAAGTTGAAAAACTAAATGCTTAATGGAGCTTTATGTAAGAATCGACAGTCTACAGCAATTGCAGTTTTGATGTTATGTCAAAGGTGTCCATGTATTGTGTTCTGTAAACGTCCAACACATGACGTGATTAGCATACTAATCAGCTAGCATCAGTCAGTTCCGTCTCAGAGTACTACTTTTTACTTCAAGAGACTACAGCGAGTCACTGAAGCGTCCAGTCTGCTCTCATTCCAGCATGAGAGGATGAAGAAGTGGCACTGTCTCGAGGTTGTATTCTAACCTCTTGTCAGTCATGTTGAAGGGCCTGCCCCCGCTCAGACCATTTAATGACTAGAAGTCAATGAATGGAACGCTCCACGCGACAATGGCTGGCGCTCTTGACAAGCGACTGTTATCACCACCACCACCACCCGCTCCCGGTAAGACAACATCAGCAGCAAAAATAGAGGTGATGGAAATAGAAGCAAAACAAGAAGTTTGATGCTGAACACACAATGGTTCGTCTAGGCAGAGGAATCAACACCTTTCAGTACTAGTGTTGCTTATTTGACAATTATCTCTGTAGATCTTTGGAAGCATTTCATTAGACTTTCTTACAATTGTGGTGGACACCCCAACTTTCTGGAGATATGCTGAGTGTGAACTCTTCAATAAAACACCTTTAAAGTCATCAGCAAATCAGATTCAAAGCAACATTAGGTAACATTTCTGGCTTAAAATAACATCTCCAAAATCATTTTGATGGTACAGAGTCTTTTAAATGGGTAAATAGTGTTTATGTAGCTGCAGTGAGAGGGTAGGATCACAGCCTTACATACTTCGAGATACATCGTAATGATGCAATGAGTTTTGTTTGTAGTCAGCACCTACGGTGTGTCCCACAGAATCAGACTTTAATTGTGGCAGTGGCTGTCCAGCTAGGGTGCCACAGAGCATGTGCACCCAAAACTACTGCCAATCGGTCGGCTAATTTCCGGTATTACACATTTTACTGGACTGAATTGCCCAAATTCTGACAGTAAAACTAGTCATTTTGCAGGATTTAATAGTCTTTCATAATGTTAGCATTTGAGAAAAAAATCCCCAGTGCATCACATGTAATTACATGGCTTGGCCACGACTGGCCTTAGCGCCTGGCACTCTTTGTGGGGGATTGATCTTGACGATGAGGCCAGCCGTTGTCTTTGCAGAGGAAGTTACAGTCAAGCAAACTGTGTTAAATAGTCCTCCTCTTCTTCATTGGTTTTACCGGCGGACTAAAAGCCACACTGCCATCCACTGTATCAGAGTATACAACATCATGCTATTCACTGACGGGTGCGTTGTCTTGAGTGACTGAGACCTGGATCTGCAGCTCCAAAAATAGAAAATCAACATGTGGTGGCCAATGTTGATGTTGTGGCGGACCGCCAAAAATAAATTAATGTGATGGAAACACTGACCTTCATACTGTTACAGACCTGGGATTTAGGGTCTAGCCTGGTTTACACTCAGTTGCTAGATAATTACGTGCATGTACCGAAAGTGAATGCAGTCAAATACAAGGTTTCCACCTTCATGGTTGTAAAAAAGTTTTTCGTCTAAACTGTTTTGGGGAGGTTATTTAGTCTAGTCCATCCGCTATCAAATGCAATAAACAAATAGTCAAATTGCCAAAAATACAACAAGACATGCTGTTGCTGCCACCATGAAGTTAGAAAAAATACATTTATACATCTCAAAAAATTTTAGATGGTCACCAGGAGATAATCACAAATCAAATCTATCCTGTTTTTTTGGGCAAAAGATATATAAGACTGAAAGGCTGAGCTTATATCTGATATCCTCCATTTCTCTGCATGCAGTGATGCAAGGTGAGAAAATACAATAAAAGAATTAGATAGAAGGGAGCAGCCTTGTCCTCTGCATTACCAGCCCTCTTATAACATAATGAATGACAGTTCATCAAGCACACAGACCTCTTCATCCAAGTTAATCCTCCACTGGTAGTGTGGAGCGTATCAAAGCGTTTCGAGCAGAGGACTTCAGCTGCTGTATACGTACTTGAGGAGGACGCAGCCAGAGCCACTACGGGGCGCGGTCCAGAACACCTGGATGCTGGTGTGTCTGCGAGGGGTGCTCTCCGTCACTGCGGGAGGGCAGTTGGTCATAAACTGTGTTTCCTCCTCATCAATTATCTGTAAAAGCGTTCAGACACACACACACACACACAAAGAAGTTAGCGATGAATAAAAACGCCCTCAGACAAGAGGCAATTAAAATATCCACATGTGATCTGATTCATTAGGCGGTGGAGTATTTCACATTCATTTCCTCCTCTGTTGTCAGCTCAAGCACCTATAAACATAATTAGCAGCTGAAACTGACATCAATAATTTCACATTTCCCGGACACGTTAGGAGATTTACACCAGAATAATCCAAAAAATACACACGCTAAGAAAGGGCAATTATTATAAATTGTGGCTAAGACAGAAATAAATCATTAGTCTTCAACCATGTATGGTTTTCTGGATTCTGTCACATATACTTGTACAAACACAACTGTGTATCTGCATGTAGTCTCATTTTGTTGTTCTCTAATCTTTAATTATTTTCCTTGTGAGATACTGGATACTTTTCTGCTCTCGTTACAATGAAATAGTCTCAGAAGTTCAGAGGGGAAATCACTCATAGATAGTTGTAACCTGTTAAAAAGAAACCACACTGCGTCTTTTCCAGCGTTCACAGGCCAAGAGGTTGGGAGAGAAACTTAACATTTGATGGCTGGAGAGCTGTGGCTGTGATTTTTCTCATCCCAGTCCCTGTGAATAACTATCATTGTCAGTGTGTGGAGGAACAAGAAAAAGACGGTGAAGGCATTTGACAGCAAAAAGCAATTAATGCAGGCCAGTGAAAGGGGGAAACATCGCACTCTTGTTTTTCCACTTCGTCAGCCTAGTGGACTCAAGTCGGGAAGCTTCCAGGAGCTGAACAGGAGCATCAACGGCATTAAAACTAAGAGGTTAGTCCTGGTGAAATAAAGTAAATTGGATTGAATTCAATCCACACTCAAATCAATCAGAAGTTATCACCCACTTGCCCAATCTTGACACCATCACTGCAGGCATTTTTACAGAAAAAAAACACTCTGGGGGGGGATCAAACTGAAGCTGAGTCCAAATACCTGCAGCCCTCTCTGCTCTTGAGCATCTCATTGATTTTAACCCGACAGGAAATTAGCAGGGACGGGTGGCATGAAGGAGCGCAGCCAGTGCGCTAATATTCACCACCCAGAGACCGAGGATCTGTTTGATAGGAAGTGACATCAGGGCAGTAAAGACGGGGGAACTTTCTCACTCCATAAAGCTGTCAGCAGAGAATTTCCTTTGTCATGCCATGTTATGAATGAGCTGCCTCTGAAAGTGGATTGAGTGTGGGTACGCATGCCTGTGTGTGTGTGTGTGTGTGTCTGTGAGAGGAGGAGAGACAGAGTGAGAAGGGGAGCCTGGGAGCTGTGTTCGTGTGTGTATGTGTGTGTGTGTGTTGTGTGTGTGTGTGTGTGTGTGTGTGTGTGTGTTGTGTGTGTGTGTGTGTGTGTGTGTGCGGCCTATCTTGGTCTGACGGATTACACCCCCCCCTTTTCCTCCGCGTTCCCATGGTTTCTAAGAGGCATCCTGTGCCGGCCTGACTGGACTTCAACACATGTTAAAACCAGCGAGGTCTCATGTGAACACAATAAACAACATCTGCTGACAGAGGCTGACAAATTTGCTGCGAAATGACTTCATGACCCCTTTTTTTGTGTATGTTTGTGTCTAAATCAAAGTTTTCAGATCTTCTCCCAGTAGACATGTAGAAGAGAATGAACATAGAAGAAAAAAAAATGGTGACACATTAGAAAAACTCAATTTGTGAATCATTCTTGACTAAATTCTTTACTTTAGACCCAAACAAATAACATTCAACATCAATTTACATATCTACAAAAGACGATTAGGCCAACTGTTCAAAAATATTCTGAGTGTTACTTTTTTCATAATTGCAGCTTCTTTCTTTAAACTGACTTCATTTCTCTGTCTTTAATTCTGAGATTCTGACAAAGAAGTCAAACTCACTTTTTTGGCCCTAATCCTCTTCCATATGCAACACACGTCTTTGTTGCACTCATATTAGATCTTCCTTGTGGAATTATGATGTGATGATGATGCACCCATATGTCCACGACTATGTCAAGTTTCAAATCTCCTTGTGGCACTGATTTCACCCCTCACACTTCCGCCCGACAATTTGCCCTCTCTTGCTCGATCATCGCACCCTGCTGAGAAGCAGTGTCTTGTCGGACAACGGCAGAGTTGACCCGCTGGTTCACACACTTTTGCCCGCGAACACACACACACACACACACAGATATACGCGCAGGGTGGCAGCTGACCTTCCCAGAAAGCTCAATAAAAGTGCTTTTCATCAAGTCAGGAGCTGTCCTGAGGCGGCTGTGATGGGGGGCACACCAGCAGATTTCAAATGAGCTGTATGTTAAATAAAGCCTGACGTCTTCTGTTGCAGCTTCTTTTCACTCTGTGCCTGGAGGCCGGCCCACCCAGAGCTCTTTCACAGCGGACGACTACTGTGTGAGTCTGTGCGTGTATGTGTGTGTGTGTGCTTTTTCTGACATAAAAGACATAAAAACATGAAAGACTAACAGAGTAGGTGATGACCGAGGGATATCTTTCTGGACAGCAGTTTATTTTTTTTTACTTTGTTGTCACATGGTGTGTGGAACAAGCCAGGTGATCGTGTGCAGCTGTGAACGAGACCTTCAAACCTCTCCAAATCTGGTCTAATCAAAGGCAGAGTCTCAGAAAATGTGGACATAAAGTAAAATATTTCTGTTTTGTTTTTTTAATGTCGTCCTATATTCAAGGCTCAGGTTCGCTGCGAGTGCCACGGCATGGCAGTTAACTGTGATCAGAACAGCCTGAGAGCTGCTGTGCAAACCTCGCCATGCATTGTACTACAGGTTCAATAAAATAATGTTTTGTTGTTTTTTTTTTCTTGGGAAGAGACTGAAACCGACAGGTTCACAAAAGTCTGAAAAGGAGAGCTCCACACATCCTGTGAAACCCATTTATCAAGTGCTTTCTAACAAGGTCCTGTCTAAGAAAACACTTGATTTTGTGAATTTGAATTCTGCCTGGTTCCCTATACGTCTGCCTTGCCTTTTCTTATTAGGAGTACACTGTGTCGGAGTACACTGGCTTTGCTGTTATAAACTCTCTGGAATGTCTCTCATATTTGGGCACTTCATAAAGCTGAAAACCAGTTCCTCGGTCGCTAATTTCTTTCCAAGTCCTCTGTCACTTTGTGCAGTGTGAGCTCAATGAATCTCTTGAAAAAACTGCCGCCGTGACTTTCAATGAACAAAACGTTGGCAGGACACGGCGAGCTAAAAGGCATGAGAGCGGAAAAGGACCGGTGAGGGGGAAGGAATTCAAAGGTTATGAATGTAATATTGCATTTATGTCTTGTAGTTCAACGCGCAATGTAGTTTCTGCACTGTAAATGTCTTGTAAAAGCAACTGGAGACATTTTATTATGCTTTATGTCAAAAAGTTCTTCATCATATTACACAATTATAATCCTCACACAGCCAATCAACAGGTCTTCTTCTTCTTCTTCTTCTTCTTCTTCTTCTTCTTCTTCTTCTTCTCTCCACAACTTGACTCCTCACACTGCATCATAATCACAAAGGCCTCACATATTTGCCCACTGCCACACGTGCGTAACAACACCACCGGCTGCCTGTCCTTCTCCCTCTTCCCTTCGCACTCCGCCGTCTTCCTGCTTCCTACAAAAAACTCCAGCTGGACCTGCCTTTTGCAAAAAACGCTCATTAGCCTCTCGACTACACCAACCGCACACTTCCTACATGTTTGAGCTGTCTCATCGCACGCAACTCTCCATATTCCACACGTGAACATTTCACAGCCTGGCAAAGCAGAGCCGCGTATAGCCGAGCTGAAAGCATGCTCTTTTCATATGCTATATCGAGCCTATTAGAGGAGGTGAGGTGAGAATAATCACACTTTGACATGTGAAGATGGGAAAGGATGTGCAAAGAGAATCTGCCAAGACCTCCACCCATCCCCCCCTCTCATCCAGCTACAGGGAGATCTAGTTTTTCTCTCTCCCTGCACACACGTCATGTATGGTATTGATATTACGGTTAAGCAAGGCTGGGGGGAGTAAGTGTGCTGGTTAGCTGACTTTTATTAGTGCCGAGGGTTACATTTAAATGTATTGTATCACATTTCAGTTCTCTCAAATACCTGCTTCTTACATGTGAGGATTTGTTGCTTTTCCTTATCAATTATGGTAGTAAGTGAGGAGTCTTTGGGTTTTGGGGCCGTTGGTTGGACAAAATAAGCAATTTTTTAAGACCTTCATTTTGGGCTCTGGGGAACTGGGGTGAGCATTTGCCACACTTGTTTTTGACTGAACGATTAACAGATGAATCAGTAAAATAAGTGGCACATTAAACGATAAAGGAAAGCATTGTTAGTTGCAGTCCTACGTCACTATGGTGAACGGGTTGATTAATTCCCATGTTATTGTGCTGGGAAAAAAACAGAGATTGCACGAGCAAGTCTTTTCAATGGCTGCTGCCTCACCTGGAAATTTCCAATGTAGTCCTCGTCCCTGTCTCCTTCGGCTCCCTCCCTCTGGGCAATAATGGTGAACCCTCTGAAGTAGGAGGGGCTGGATGCAGTCAGGAGCACTGGACGGAGAGCAAACAGGACTGACATCAACTGATGGAGAAAACAGCTGAGCTCCCAAACACAAGAATTAAAGGGGTCTTAATTAGATGCCTGCCTGTTACATTAAGACGTGACAGAGTCTGGTGGATAAAGGGTAATATATTCTGATATAATAGTAATTATTCCTTTTGTATGTACAATCAGACGTCGCACCTGCTCTTGAGCTAAGATAACAGTAATTGTAAAAGGCTCAGCCTGGAAGTGTGGGAGAGTTTAAGATTGTAATCCAGCCGAACATAAAAAAAAGGATTAATTCATTAATTCAATTTACTTTAGGGGAAATTTAACTCCCTGTACCCATAACTTTATCTGCATCTTGGGAGAAGATATAGACACTTCAGGCCTTCAGGTGATGGCATTATAATTGCAAAAATTTGACTTTTTGAGCCGATCCAGTTATTCGGTTTGAATGCTGTGGAAGTATTTATGATCCAGTCAGAGAAGAATGAGCCAAGACGTGAAGACCAGAGCAGCGTGAGCCTCCGAGATTCACGGAGCAGATGGTGCATGCCCATTAACAGCACCCAATAACTTCCACTTTAGACAAAAGCAATGGGGTGATAGGGGGGACTGCTGGCTTTTGAAAAATCTATTTTAACTATGAAAGAGAATCGCAAACCGCCTGACAGATATCGCAGAGGGATTAAGCTCTAAACCTTTTTTAATATTTGATCACAAAGGAGAGTTTTGAGGCGTTGAAAGTCAAATTGTCTGGTCACCTTTGGTTACACATGCACATTTCCCTGCTGGAATAGAGGGTGTAGTTTACTTTCAGTGCGTATACACAAGCGTGGCTTGAAAAGTAGACTCTTGCAGAAACTTACTTTAAGTTTGCGTAGCCTACTGACCGTACATGAGTGTTTATTTGACAAAGCGCGCAAGGTGCCAACAGGCGCAGTGTGCGTAAATCCCGCGGATAAACACCAACCTCTGTATGTGCTCCCCGGCTGATAGCTCTCCGGGTCCCCTTCAACGCGGAGGCGAAACTCGTTGTTGACCTCCTTTCGATTGCTCTGAGCCCGTAGTATCCGACTACAATACCCGTCTGACTTCCCGGCTCTCTCAGAGGGCTCCTCGGTGAACGCGAACATATTGCACGCCGCGGTGGAGACGAAGCAGAGCAGGAGCAGGACGCGAGCGTGTCGCCCGGCTACTGACATCGTGGAGGACTCCGACGGACAAGTTGATGCGTGGAGGGGGAGAAAAAAGAAGAAGAAGAAAAAGAAGAAGAAGATGGGGATCTTGTCAAGGGGACGGGGTGGGGTGTGGGGGATGAGAAACGCTCAACTCCCGCTTCACTTCCAAATGAGAGTCCAATTTGCCAAGTGCTGAAGTAGACTTCTGCTCTGCTCGGAGGGTAGATCCATCCTGGTGCGAATGGCACAGAGAGGGAGAAACACAGAGAGAGAGAGAGAGAGAGAGAGAGAGAGAGAGAGAGAGAGAGAGGAGGAGGAGGAGGACTGACCGGGATGTGCTGTGCGCTCTCTCTCTCTGGAGGAGGTCTGCACACTGCGTGCCGCTGCGCGAGCCGAGCGGCCGGACGGCAAAGCAGGGGTCCGAGGAAACGGCCGAATGAGGGGATGGGTGAGCGTTGTGTGGCTGTCTCCAGGGCCACGGTGTTTACCCACAGGCTAGTTGAGGAATAATCTGAACCAACAGACTGCGAACAAAGATAAACACTTCCACAATCGACTGCCAGGAGGAGGCGACACGTTTGACATACTTGGACTGAACTCTGCGTGTGTGTGTGCGTGCGTGTGTTGTCATCACTCAAGGGCCCTAAAGGAAGACAGGAACACACAGAGCGACACACAAAGGAGTAAAACAAAAAAGCGTGCCTAATGGTTGTCAAGGTGACTAATTGAACAATAAGGACTGAATTAATTGGCTGCTCGTTGACTCCCTCTTTCTATTTTTCCTGGTACACAAAAGTCAAACTGATGAAATCGCAGCATGGCTTGTGAGCTTCCACCTGACTCAACATGTCAGATAAGGCAGAATAATGAGGTGTATCAGGACCCCGCCATGTAGGGACCAGGAGGAGCTGCTGTGCTGTCATTACCAACATGAGCAGAAGTGAGATTTCACATCATTCTCAGGACACCAGTGGCCTCTCGCTGAATATTGATCAGTGGCGGTAACACCAGAAAACTAGCCTGGAGACACGTCGGTCCACGTCGTTCTCGCACTCTGCAGCCCACACTCACAGATCACTATTAAGTTTTTCTTGCAGGCGGTGAGGTATAGCCTTGCAGGCTCACTGCAGACACTTATAGTTTTGTAGATGATAGCACTTTCACTAACAAAGACCATGGCATCATTTAATGTAAAGGTTGTTTTGTTGAATTGATGGAAGGCTTGATAAGGGTAGGGAGAGAGGGGTCGAGGCAGTTGGAAGAGGGAGAGAGGGGTCGAGGCAAGTGGATGAGGGGGAGAGGGGTCAAGGTAGATGGACGACGGGGAGAGAGTTCGAGGTAGGTGGATGAAGGGGAGAGTGGTTGAGGTAGGTGGATGAAGGGGAGAGGGGTCGAAGTAATTGGACGAAGGAGAGAGGGGTCGAGGTAGGTTGATGAAGGGGAGAGTGGTCAAAGTAGTTGGATGAAGGGGAGAGGGGAGAGGTAGGTGGATGAAGGGGAGAGTGGTTCAGGTAGGTGGATGAAGGGGAGAGGGGTCAAGGTAGTTGGACGAGGGAGAGAGGGGTCGAGGTAGGTGGAGGAAGGGGAGAGTGGTCAAAGTAGTTGGACGAAGGAGAGAGGGGTCGAGGTAGGTGGATGAAGGGGAGAGGGGTTGAAGTAGTTGGACGAGGGAGAGAGGGGTCGAGGAAGTTTGACGAGGGGGAGAGGGGTCGAGGTAGGTTGACGAGGGGGAGAGGGGTCGAGGTAGTTGGACGAGGGAGAGAGGGGTCGAGGTAGGTGGATGAAGGGGAGAGGGGATGAGGGGTTGGGGGGGATTAGAACTTGAGACAGACGGGAGAAAAAATGGTTATGCCTGTATAGGTCTGCACAGGTGATTGGATTGGAAAGGCACAGGTGTTGCGTTACAGTGACCCAGGTGGTTTTGGTTAGATGGCTCAGGTGGCAAATTAGCCAGGAGAGAGGCATGGGGTAGTTCCTGACCTTTAGTGATAATACAAACTTCATTTGTGTCTGAAAGAGCAGTTACAGCAATGTCAGCAGAACAACTACTTAATAGATTTGTCATGAAATGTTGAAACAGTGTTCATGGTCCCCAGAGGACAGAGCCTGCTGACTTTGCCGATTCCTCCAGCACTCACCAGCAGATTAACCTTTGACATTTTTAAGTGGAGTATCTTGATAACTATTGGTTGCGTTGCAATGAAATTTGGTACAGACATCTATAGTGCCCAAACAAGTGGATCCTACTTACTTTGGGGATCCCCCAACTAATCCTATGGTAACATCATGATGGTCACATTTGTGTTTCTGGAGAAGTGTTGGATGGATTGTCAGAAAAGTTGGTCACACACTCATGTCCCTTTGAGGGTAAAATGTTATGACTTTGGTGATCCTCTGACTTCTCACTTAGCACCATCCCCAGGTCTATATTTCAATTCGTTCAATTCTTCATTCTATGAGAAAATACTTGCAAAATATCTGACATTCCCATCAGCCTCAGCTGCACATTGTGGTTTGTGCCAATTAGCATTAGAGCCGAACCAATATCAATGATTTTTGGCGCATGAGATACCAGAGATGGGGACTCGAGTGACTGTGACTTGGACTCGAGTCAACTCGAGTCGCTGTTTTGATGACTTGTGACTTGACTTGAAAAAAAAAAATAAAAGACTTGAGACTCGTCCTGCGATGAGCTGGCGACTCATCCAGGGTGAACCCTGGCCTACGCCCATAGAGTGAAACTGGATTTGGCCCCAGTAAGCCCCGCAACCCCTTAGGGGGGAAAAAGCGGCAACATCCCGCAACCCTCACGGATAAGCGGAAAAGAAAACGGAACGGAACGGACTTGAGACTCGACTCGGACTTGGAAGTTAATGACTCGGGACTTGACTTGACTTGAGACACAATGACTTGAATTACTTGAGTGTTATTCAGTTCATGATTTCAGTTTGAATATAAATTAATACATTAAGTAAAAAAAATATAAATATCAATTACTCGGTAGGAGCGCAGGCTGAGAATGGCGTTGTCATGATTGGATCACTACCCTGTCAATCAATCATGCCCTCTCTATGTACCTTATGTGTTTATTTGAGAAACCCACCCTCTTATATCAGAGCCATTCTGCCCAGTAAGTACTTGTCAATTAGCTAATATTATCCTGTTAGCCTAGTCGGTAGTTAGCTAACTTTAGCTTGATATGATACGGAGGTGGGGGTAGGAAGGGTCGGTTTGGTGGAACTTCTTGTTTTTAATTTGCCAACATTAACCCCAGACAACGTGAGCGAACCTTCCGACCGGTTCATCACAAGACTGGCTGTACGTTTTACGAATGAGCAACACAGGGTTAAATGAGCTAAATAACATACAAGCCCGCCAACACCGAATCATTACCCAGTGTTTTCCCTGCCTCTTAAGCAACGGCGGGCCGCCTGCGTGATTTTGGCCGCTACCTCTGTGTGTGTGTGTGTGTGTGTCTGTGTGTGTGTGTGTGTGTGTGTGTGTATGTAGGTGTGTGTGTGTGTGTGTGTGTGTGTGTGTGTGTGTGTGCATGCGCACGCAGGGGCCATCCCTGCAAAGTAAATATTGCAGCAATGATAGTAGTAGTAGTAGTAGTAACTAAGGTTGTGAAGTTGAATGAATACTGTTTGAGATAGACTAAATGAAGCAATTGTCTTAAAATTGAGTAATTACTACAAGCTAAAACACTAGTAAATAAAGTAGATGCTGCTTAAAAACAGATCATGACACAAATATGGTTTTAAAACGTAGCAAAGTAAGTAAATATAATTTAAAATGGAATACATATGTTGAAACAGTACATGTAATAAATAGGATTTTAAAATGAAGTAACCCCTTGTTAAAAAACAGCATATGAAGTTGATTTGGGTTAACAGCTGAGTAAATGTAAATTTCTGTTTTGTTTGATTCCATTTTGTATTTTACTGAATATCAGTAATTACAATGCAAACCCAAAGTATTGTCATTTTTTAAACAGGTTGGACACATTGGCCATTGATTTTTACTGACAGTTACTTATATCTTGTCTTTTCACTTTATTAAGATCAGATTCTGAGGGTTAAATTGCAATAATAAGGTGACTTGACTTGGACTTGACTTGACCTAGTACAGGACTTGACTTGACTCGACTTGATATAACCTGTGACTTGACTTGACTTGACTTGCCCAAGAAAAAATGACTTGGGACTCACTTGAGACTTGAAGGTTAAGACTTGAGACTTACTTGAGACTTGCACATATGTGACTTGGTCCCATCTCTGTGAGATACCGATGAGATGTTTTACAGTTTCACAAACAATCCTCTATTGTCTAAAATGCTAAAATAGCATCAGAGCGCTGAAACCGTAAACATCACTGGGAATTTTTTAATCATTGATTGCATATTGCAATGGCATAATCACTATGAACAAACCATTTTCACACAAGGACACATCAGACAGCATACATATCCTGACACAGTTTATCTGTCATAGGCTGGTATCTGCAGATAATATCACCCAACCAATGTGTCGGTCCATCGGTCGGGCTCCAGTTAGCATCAGGCGGTTTTAACCACCAAGTCAGATAACAGTACAATATATACATTTTTAATCTTTTTAATTTTTTTCAAATATAATACGTATAGACCATACTCTATGCCCTAATACTGTCTATTTCTTGTGTAGAATTACTGACAGGGTAAGGCTACAGGGGAGCAGTGGTGAATGGCGCTTGATGTGGGGTATAAACAGTAGTTTAGTAGTATAGTGTTGTTTTATTTGATTTATTATTGAAATGCAGAAAAAAAGGCAATTTATTTGAATACTGAGGTCTGACCGTTTGACAGACAACGCCTCTATCTAATGTCCTTCAACTTGTTTGGGGAGTGTTTTTAAGAAAAATACTGGTACGTTATGAAACTTCAGTTCACTCTTTGCAAAGCCACTAAAATGAAACAAAAAAAAAAAAACTTGTGCAAACATTTCTAGGGTGGAATCTGAGTGATGTTTCTTAATACTCTGATAAGATGCGAGCTCAAGCTGTCTGCTTTGTATTTTTTCTCTGCTTTTCTGTTTCTCCCACCTTGCTTTTTCACTCTTTCAGTAACATGTGTGAAAACACACCCTTGCCTCCTCAACTTCAGACATTTGTGAAAATCAGAATCAGTAACTCCAATGTCATTAGAGTTCAGCTACTGCTCAGGATCGTGACCAAGTGGTCTCAGTGAAGGATAGTGTCTTTTATATCCAGGCATGATGTCATTTGATAATGACAGATGGTTTCAAAAGCTGTGCTTCACCTGAGCTCAACCACAGCCTGCACGTTTAAACCTTGATGACTGAAATAAGCTCTTTTGTCGACAACATAGCAGACAACAACACATTGTTTGGATCAAACCCCTGCAGCAAAACTACCTTACAGAAGACTATAATAACTCATTACGTACTAATAACTTTTTAATCTCTGCTGTGCTTTGCTTTATTTTTTTATCATCCGTGTCTCATTAACAGGCTCAAAAATAAAATGTTCTCTCCCGATCGCTTATTGCCTCTCTCTCTTGTTATCTTCCCCACCCTCTTTTCTGCCTCTTTAGCTAACATTTCCTTTTTTTCTTCAAAAGCATATTGGTTTGGACTGTGGTCCATCCAACAGGAGTTCTGCAGTTGCTGAAATCAAAAAAAAACATGACACGTAACACAACGACAACACAACACTGGGCGTGAAGCGATGAAAGTATTGACGTAATCCCTCTTGTTTCTTTGCCTCTCAGTCGTGCTCAGGAGACAGACAACATTTTTATCCTTTGTGACATTCTTATGCAACACCCCCAGAGTTTATTCCGGGCTTCAAAGGGGTCAGCAGGCATGTAATGAGAATGTAACAACTTCTGATGGGCATTGACAAATGGAGAGTGGCTATGCTCTGTGCATCTACCGCTGGGTTGATGGATGGATGATGGAGAAGGAGAGGAAAAAGAGTCTGAATCGCAGAAGGCTGCACCAGCAGGTGCCATGAAAGCATTTTGTCTCACAGCCCTGCTGAGCCAAATCGCTTCACCACTTCCAAGTTTTTCCTCACCATTTTACAAAATATACTGCACATTGAACAATCTCCACAAGATCCTCACTTTGCTTTTTTACCAATGGAGGTAAGGAAGCTGCCGACAAACGTCGACTTGTGTAACACAGAAAACAGAAACAGTTTGCATTTGTGTGAGGGATGGTCACTCTCCGGAGAACAGCTTAGAGGAGACCTATCACTTTTTTGTTCCCTTCTTTCAGTGTTTTATATGTTCTTGTGCATGTAAAAGATCTTGAAAGTTAAAAAGGTCAAAGTTCACACCAACAGACGCTCCTCTCTTCTGAATCAGAATCAGAATCAGAATACTTTATTAATCCCGGGGGGGAAATTGTTTTTGTTTCAGATGCTCTGTGCAAAGTAGAAATAGATATACAGCATGAATGGAAACAAGAGATAAAGATAAAGATATAAATAAAACACTACAATATACAATAGAATAAAATAAAATAAAACATTAGAGTAGACAATAAAATAAATAATAAAATAATAAGTAGACAATCTGGAAATATATACAATATACAGTGAAATGGTTGTAGCGTTATAAATGAAATGAGAATGAGTAATTATAAGTTTGTTTTGTTTTGTTTATCAATTTAATTCAATTCAAACTTTATTAGGGACACATCTCATGAGAGGTCCATAGCACCAACAAACACAACATATAAATAAGCAGCGGTGTCATTAGTCCTGCCTTTTACTCTGTGACTTTGTGACATCACACTACGTCACCATGTCACTCATTCATATAATTATAGGTTGACACATAAAAATTGTTTCAACACAGCCGCTCTGTTGTTGTTTGTGGTGCTGGCTCAGGGGTGTTTGAGTTTACTAATCTACTAAATTCATTCTCACCAATTCTTTAGCCTATAAAAATAAATTGGGGAGCCTTCAGTTGCTGCTTTTCACATTACAACGACAGTTTTTCCTTACTCTGCAGAGACGAGAATGTCTCCATGTTTTATTGCTTCATAATGTCGGAAAAGTTGCCTCGAGCAGAGGAACCCATTTTGAATTCCCAAACCAGTCAATAAAATGAGTGGCGAGCTTGAATGAGTAATGAGATGTCATGCCCTCAACAACTATTCTTGAGCTGCCCTTGAGTTGGACACTTAACCCCCGACAGCTCTAGAGGAGCTACTCACAGGCAACAGTAGGAAACCGAGTGTACTGCATCAATACCCAGGTATGCGTGTGTGCAACTGGGGATGTCTGAGACAGAAATGCCTCCACTTTTAGCTGACCTTTTCCTTTGCTGTAACTTAAGTTATTTTTATACATTTTTATATAAGAACTGATTTATATTCCATTGGGTGAGAGATAAGTAACTACGATATGTTAGAAGTTTGGAGCTGAAAAGAGAGAATTCTGTACAAAGTGATAAAAAATATATATATTTCTTGCTTCTTGTGGAGACTTCCCTTGTGAGGATACAGTCATGTCTTGCGCTTTTTAAAAACAGAAGTCTCTCATTGCTGACACCAGTTTGACCGAACACATGTGGTCTGTGGATGTGTTGGTATCAGCACATGGGGTTGTTGCCGCTGGTCTAGGCACCTACTGTGTGTTTTCCTCTGTAGCGATGCCATGGTCTGCTGCTCGCCTCTGAAGTGGTCTTATCTTTTGCCACATCTAAGGGATGAAATCATGGGGACACTTTCCAACTGGAGTCCTGCAAAAACAGACACAAATGCTGATTTTAATCCACACCAGCTACCTCTTTTTAAAGAGCTTGTGCTTTCTTTCAGTCATCATTCAAAATAAGAACTTTTAATTATCTAATTTGCTTATTAACACAAACTACGCTTCAAGCTTAACATTATGCAAAATAGGCTTATTTTCTTTCTTGCTGAGAGTTGGTTTAAAGATTGAGCCGCTCTGATGTCTGTCCAACAATTATAAGACTACAGTAAGCAGCTGGTTAGCTTACTTTACCAGTAAGGCAAAGGCAAAAAGCTAAGCTGGCTCTGTGCACAGGTAACAAAATCAACCATCCAGCACCATATCTCATTTGTTTAATACATGCCAAAAACTGTAGTTGTACTGGCAGTTAGCCATCTTGGGAGGGTTATATGTCAGGTTATTTGTTGGCTCTTACCAGACAGGCAACCAGTGGAAACTCTCTTTAAAAGTTATTGTGCCTGGTCGAGAAATAGTCCCATACAGCAAACTGTCATATTTACATTTTGTTTTTCATAAAGAATTTATAAGACACAGCATGCTCAACTCATTATAGGACCTTAAAGGTCATATTTATGTCATATGCCATATAAAAGATGAAGAGTAGAATAAAAGTGGCACTTTTCCTTAAAAACACCATGATTTTGAACACTAAAGCTCTGTTTGTATCACATGGTATCTTTTTTTTCGTCAGCAATCAACACACTTGGTAGTTGCCAGTTAGTGGATAAAAACTTGGGTAAGTGCCCAGCATACTTTACTGCCTTAATATTAGCTAGTTAGCTTCAGCAACGTAAAGGTTAGTTGGCATTAGCAAAGTTTACGTTAGCTGGCATTCGCAGCTTTAATGTTTGCCGGCCAGTGTTAGCAATGTTAGCCTAGGCTAGCAACAGCTGCAAGCCTCAGCACCAAAGCAACGATGACAAAGGCAAATCGTTTTAGACAGCATCGGCTACTGTGAACAAGCTCACCTGAGTCAGCACAAGTAGGACAATGAAATTAGGAAATCCCCCTTAAACTGTCATTTTTGATTATTCAACTCAAACAACTGCAGATTAATTATACATCATGCACAAATGACTCAGCTGCCAATGTAAGTGTGTTTCCCAAAATGCTGAACTATACCGTGAGCATTTGAGTGTGATGTTTGCCCATGAAACCTGTTTGTGAATACATGTGTAACTGCATCAATAAGTGCACGTAATATACTGCATGGGTGTGTGTCAGCAGGAGTATATGATATACTTTAAATCTTTGTGAGCAAAATCTAATCATTATCCACTCCTTTTCTCCACACACCCCTGAATTTCTCCACTCGACTGCACAAGCCTTTGAAAAAATCCCCAGTGCTTTGTTGTTTTCTAGAAGAAATAGAGGTCAAGAGGGAAAATCAAATTAGGCTCTCATTTGATCGTGGTGGAGCAGGAGAGCCTGCTCATTAAACAGCCGAGCCCCCCGCCGATGAGTCATTAAGGCCATATTTACCATGCTATAGCGCTGTATGCAGAGAACCTGAGAGGATCTACCAAGTTGCTTCCACTGAATTTGAAGAAGAAAGAAAAGTGGTTAGAGGATACAGATGGAAAGAAGGAAGGAAACTTATTCCTCTCTCCTCTATAGTCACAAAGTCATTTTCCTACTCGAAACAATGAGTATTTATCCACGGCATTTCAGACCTGCAATCAGCAGACATGTATGTAATGTATAACAATGACTGACATGTTCTGAACTTCAGTGCATTAATGATCCTTGATGTATATGCATAACAGGCTCTGATGTCACACAGCACAGCTCAGCAATCTTGGTCTGCAGACAGAGTTAATGTCTTTATTTCCACCCTGGCTTCACGCATCCAGGCCCACATCTACTGCTTTGGAGGTAATGCATTTTGATGCCCGTCTAAAAGCCTGAGTGAAACATGTGCTGCTGGGAGGCCAGCAATCGTACGGGGGCTATCACAAATAATTACAGTCAGCCAGAGGGTGACGGGGATCGCCAGGTGCTGGGGCCTGCAGAGACATTACTTATTGAATCCTGTCTTTAGCTCTAAGGAGACCTGGGCCATATCTAAATGGCTTTCAGGAAATCACACACCCTGTCAGGAACCATTATGTTTCTGTCTCAGAAACAGACTGTCTCAGCCGAAGTTTGCCACTAGTCTACGGGAGGCATAATACAGTTTACAGTTAGCTGTTTATGACAGGCTCACTGAGACATCGTCATGAATGGGTTTGCACAATAGTACATAAAATATGCACATTACAAATATTAAACAGTCTAATAACTTCGGGTTATGACAAGTACCCATCCATAAGTTTAAGATTATGCTTCTATTCACAAGACGAGCAAAGAAATACATTCACAATAACATAATTGGGGCATGTTACAGAAGCCAGACATGGCACTCATACCTGATGTAAGCTACTATTATAAGCCTTCTCACTACATGTCAAAATAGGGTCAAATAAAACAACATTAGAAGGGATCCGTACACACACTGAAGCCCACAATTCAACCACAGGGTGACAAGTAGGGGCTCGTCAGGGATCCAGTATTGATCCTAAAATAGCGTAAAATTAATTTGGTTTGTACGGGTAATTTGGCCGGTTTAGGTTGGTGTGTGTTTCCTGCTATTGTAGACAATGGTCTTTGGTTTGACTTGGAGGAGTGTACACTAGTTGTTTTTGGACATAGCTATCTGTGCTGTGGTTAATCACCAACTGTTTTGGGAGAGGAAGTGTCAGGTAGTTAGTGCTGGTTGCTTCCTGTAAGAAGTTTGTAGGAGATTTAGCAGAGGTATTTGGTACCTCTCTGTTTGTTTTTGAGCTTGGTTGGACTTGACTTGGGTTTTGTGGCGGCCCCTATCTTGGGTAGTTTGGTGTCTGTTTGAGCAGAAGTTCCTTCTCCCCTGTTAGGCTCAGCAGCGGGTTCCTCCAGGGGACTCGTGGTGACTACTTTAAGTGGCAGCGAAGGTGGGTGAGCTTTTAGCTCGGGAGCATCTCCGTGGTTGTGAGGGTGTTGCCAGTTTTATGGTTGCTTTCTTCACACTCTTCTGCACTCGCTCATGCATAATAACCACCCACCATTAACTGCATGAAGACTAGGGATGAGTTAGTTAGCTAGCTTTATGGTTGTAGTTAACATCAGGATAGGGGTGAGGCTCCTGTTCAGCTGTCACCATAGGTTAGGGTTTTCTGTGTCCCAGTCAAGGTTGATCATTTGGTTGATTACTATTTGGTTTTGAGGATGGCTTCCCTTGTGGAGAGTTTTATCCAGGATCCTTCAGAGTCTTTGCTGGAGCAGTGCACTAAGGAGCAGCTTCTTAGGATTGCAGAGCACTATGGAATTGACATTCCAGATAAGAAATGAAAGGAGACATGTTTGATGCACGTACAAAGTGGCATTAAAAGTTTAGTTATATCAGTTTATCTTCGATTTAAAGGATACCTATTATGAATTATTATTTGTTTGTTTCCTTCAGTGTTTTACATATGAACTTGTGCATGAAAAAATACTGCACCAACGGAAGCAAGAGTCGCATTGTTAATTCCGTGACTTCATGACATCACGCTATGTCACCATATCACACTTGAATAATTATTTTCTAGCGATTGATTTAGCACAGCTGCTCTGTTGTTTTCAACAGTGGTTGGTCAGGCATGCGTGAGCTGACCAATCAGAGGAGACTTGCTATTCAGGAGCGGGGTTCTACTTAAAGAGACAAGAACTAAACATAGCATTTCGAACAGAGTGGGAAAACTGCTGGAGTAATGGACAGAATAAAGAAAACTGATGTGTTTTTAAGCACTTAAGCATGTAAATTTATTCTAGGAGTAACTCAAAATAAAATTATAAACCTGAAAATTAGCACAATATGTCTCCTTTAGTCAAGAGATGAATATTTTATAGTAGAGGCAGCTGTTTGGCTACCCTTGAAACAAAAACCTTTGTGAAATGCTTCCATTTTTATACACTGAATTTTTGGATCTGGGACTTTTAATACTAACTATGCATTTAGTTGAGATTGCTCAAGGGCACCCTTCCTTAACATATTCATAATACTAGATGATGACATGCTAATACAAACCATGTGAGGTCATGCTTGTGACAGAAGACATTTAGTTTATATCGCTTGAAGGACTATGGGACACAGTGTCTGTATAAGGTTGAAGGCCAAGACATCCAACTGTGTGGTCTGGTTTAAATGTCACATTAACATCTATGCTGCCTGGGCCATAAGTGCTGTGACATTCTGCAGTGCCGGTCTCTGTTTCAGGCTCTCATCAGAACATCACTCAAAATCTCGATCCTATTGCACATTAATTCTGTCACTGGATCACATCGAAAGTTTTCTCTTTAACTAAAGGTACTATTTGTACTATCATGAGTTCAGGGAACTGATATATTCAACTTGTTTATGATGCTTACTATATTGTTACCAGCATTTTCAAAGAGGCTTTGACCTTTTCTCGATCGCAGCCCTTTACTTGCCACTGACCTTTAGCTAGGACGCGTTAGCTGAAGACACTCTTGTGTTTTCTCTTCTCGAATGTCATGCCCAGAAGCACTTTAGGTCCTGTATCTCTCATCTAAACACATTCCAATGTATTCCCTCTCAAAGTCATATCACAAAACCAAGTAATTTAAAAGTCCACAAAAAGGCCTGGTAGAATGAGCTTACGAAAGATTGAGCACATATGACTTGGTAATATAAACTACATAAATCAATACATTTGAAAGGTCCATCATCTTGAAAAAGCTGGGGTACCTCTCTCTAGTGAAACTAATGTTAAGTGTATATTCAGTGGGACTAGACTCAGTCTAGCAGAAATACATGTTGTATCTTCTGAATGTGCAGCATCAAGTTCACACACATCCTTTATAATGCATCTGGTAAAATTACATGAACCAAGGTCAATGGATATTAATATGTTTCCAGTGATGTTTTTTGTCTGTTCTTAAAACTGCTAATAATAATAATAATACATTTTATTTGTTTGATGTTGCCTTTCAAGCTACCCAAGGTCACCTTACATAGGATAAAAGCATAAAATAACAGCATCACAGTCCAGAGTTCATACACAACATGAGCAAAACAAAAGCAAAATATCACAAAAATGATATGATTTTAGTCATTCAAAAGATCTTACTTATAATGATACTTAACATTAAGCATGCAGTTACAGAATAACTGGGGGGTAACGAGCCTTTCAGCCCCATACACGACTTCCCCATTACAGAAGATCAGGGGCTCAAAAGCAATTCCTCTCCACTTGGAATATAATCGTACTCATTTTTAACTTTCGAACTTTGATGATTTTTAAATCCACAAGGAGTGGACACTATACAATGCACATGTTTTACAAATCCAACACAATGACCCTTCATGAACATTATATTTGTGAAGCTTATCATTAGATAATGATTTAACTTTTGTAAAAGCACACTTACATATCGGTGCTGATAGGATGGCGAAAAATAATGAATAATACAGCCCGACAACAGAAAAAAAATTCATCTAGAGCCAAATTCTGTCTGACATTTATAAGCTTAAAAAGCGGTGTTTATTGCAGTGCTATCGAATTGGACGAATTGGACTTCTTCATCCAGGGGTCCTTTACATGGCCTTCATACACATCGTTGAGAAAGTGGTACATCTAGTGCTAACTACAACATGCTTCAGCAGAGAATCTAAAACTCCTTATGGACATTTCACAGCTCAAATTCAATAGAAGAAACATGTACACCGCACTCTGCACTGAAGTATGTTGGGAACGCATACTTTTTTCGTTTTGAATTGAGAATGAGTTAAGAAATTATTTATGAGGATGAAGTTTTAGTTGAGTTATTTGTTTGATTACATTTATTTCACTGGATAAACTGGCTAATAATATCAGTATCCTACAGGCACTAATACCTTGTGTTTTCATTGTAAACAGACCTGATACTGCATGTAAGACTGCAATATCTTGGGTCGGGGTGGGGGACTTGACTTGCCTTAAAGCAACATTATGTAAGAATTGGCATTCTGTAGAATTTTGTACCCCACATAGGTTCTGAGTGCATCACCACTTTTGTTAATACAAATGCCAGTTTGTAACAACTTTTCAGATGTAATGTAGGTGCTAACTGCAAACAAAACTCATTACGTCACAATGTTATGTGTTGAAAAAGTAAACATGTATTTAACGCTGTGATCCCACCATCTCACTGAAGTCACATAGAGCAGAAACGACAGACATGATGTTCAGTTTGACTTGACTTTACTTGACTTGACCAAGAACAAATGAGTTAGGGATCTCTTTGAGACTTAGACTAAATGACTTGAGTCACATGTCTGGTCGATTGTCTGAATCACACACATCAGAAGTTTATGGAGATACTTTAGTTACCCAGAAGTCACAGGAGTACTTGCCCTGAATAACACTGAGAATAACAGGAGGCGCCTCCAGTGCACTTTTCTACCAGCACATTAATCATGCCCAACAATGTCCACAAATAAAATGGTTTGTTTAATTTAATGGTTCGTCTGTCAAATGATTCATCTTTATCATTTTCTCTCCATGAAAAACTCTCACATGGTGACTCACAGTTTGCTTTCATCTAGTGCAGAACAAAATTTAAAAAACGCCAACAAAATGAGTTCAAATTATGTGGTTGTGAATATGATGTCGATATTGTCATATATAGAGAATGCTTTGATAATTACTGCAATTACAAACCAGCCTCCTACCTTCTCTGCACATCTTAAATGGAATCCAAAAATATCTGAGACAGAGTTCATCTCTTATCTGTCACTGAGGACGGCATCTTTTCTCAACAACAGTTTGAGGAGCTCAGCTGAAGCCAGAGAGCTTATAAAATACAGAAACTGCTGTGTGTGTGTGGCATGTTGTATTCTCAAGCAAGAACCATCTTCTTTCATTACTGCAGAAACAGCCTCATGAAGTGTTCTCTCATTACCAAGTCAAAGCATGTTGTGATTGTGTAGATGGAAATAACTGCTGTATTGATTCGTTCACCTGAGAAGTATTAATATCGCTGGAATTGTAAATGTCTCTGTATTCTATCACATTCCTGTATATAGTGCACACACCTACACGTTGAGCATGTAAGTGCATCAACAGCAGGTAGGTTATTTTTCTTTTAAAAGGGTTTCTCATTTCCGAATCAACGTTAAACCCATAAAGGCCTCAACTTGGAGGCTCCAGAGCAAGCAATCCTGCACATCAGTCACATAGATTATATTCATGCCACAGACATATCAAGGTTTGGCACCTTATGTTTTCGTAGAAATGCAGCATTTTGTGTCATCTTCATTTGAAGAGGGTAGCTGTTAAAGGTCTCCAGGAATTGAGCATTTAACAGAGGATGGAGAGCATGAAAGCGGGGCTAAAAGGCAAATAATTGCACGTATCGCGGTGAAGTGCCTTTGAAAAATGGCTGCTTATGACAAGGAAGTTTCCTCTGGGGCCTAGAAAATTTGCATTAATCACACATAGATCATATCCAGTACGTGCTCATCCCATTACATTCGATGCACAGAGTAGTAGAGAGGAGAAGGTGTGAGAGGGAACGAGAAAGAGGTGAAAAGATATTCAAGTTTGAGAGGATTGATAGAAAATAAGGAGCTTTTTAATTACCGAAATTGCATCAACAGTGAAGCTATAGATAAATCATTGGCTACCAAAAGAAACCAGCACATCACTATACACTCCAATCAAGTAAAAGCATCAGCTTGTGGATGGTGTTTTCTTGGTAAATTTGTAAGTTATTTGTATGTAATTTGGAGCTAGAAGCCAGTGTGCTTCCTCAGAATTGCTTGTCAGACGGTCGAATTGTCCTCCCTTCCACACTTCATAGACATCAGATAAGGAGCTGTGTAAAAACTGACAACTCGACATTCACACCCACTTCACGCCCCGATTGGACAGCTCTGCAGAGGTCAAGAAGGCGCCAAGGTCCGAACTTCTCTTTCAGCTCTTTCTTTTTCCTTTCTTGACACAACCATTCTGTCACTCTTCTTTTGAACAACTGAGTGGAACAATATGAATGCCCTTGGGGAGAGACTGACTGAAAATGCCCACCTTTACTCACATTATTCAATCAATATTGCACCTCCCACCCACCTATGGCTGACGGCTTTCCAATCCAACTTCCATTGTGGCAGTTGGGAACACCTTAGAGCAACCCAACCCGCTTATGTGTGTTGCATTTTGCTTTTCCTTCTCTTTCCTACCAGTATCTCCCTTTGTTGTTGCTATTTCATTGATCTCTCTTTTACATTGCATTGTGACGATATAGCCAACCAAAGGAGTCACTATTCTAACTACAGTACAGCCAGTCCTATATAGTGAATTTCTTGTTTTTTCTTTTGGAAGGATGTGCAGTACTTGAGTGAAGATGATACTGCCAAAGTCTCCATTGTTATGAACCAACTTGCATGAAGCATCAGTTGTATATATTGGAATATCTGGGCAATTCCTGTCAGTCAGACAGCTGAATTTGATACAAGGGGCCCTGAACGTTTTCTTCACCGCCTCAAAGTGAAGTGGTGAACTAGCATTTTTACATGTTGATGAAAGTTCTCTGTTGTCCAGGTCATAGTGGTCTAAATGGCGATAATGTGCCGTCTCAGTGTCAGAAGGGCTAGCAACAGCTACAGCATCCACCACAGTAGAGCCACCACAGTACTTGGTAGCTTTTATTTTGGTTCTTTCGATGTGAATTATAAGCTAAATATTTAGTTTCACCCGTGACATTTAGATTCAACATTTAGTATTTAGATTTAACATTTGGATTTAACATTTAGATTTGCATTTAGCATTTAGATTTAACATTTAGATTTAACATGTAGATTTCACATTTAGATTTACATTTAGCATTTAGATTTAACATTTAGATTTAGATTTAGATTTAACATTTAGATTTAGATTTAGATTTAACATTTAGATTTAGATTTAACATTTACCATTTAGATTTAGATTTCTTACTTAGATTTAACATTTACATTATATTTTTACAAAAGAAGTAAATATCACAAAGTTCACAAAAGAAACATTTTAAAATTCACATATGTTTTTTAAATGTGGTGTGTTGCTAATGTGGCGAAATGTTGCTGTTTATTTAAGCATGCGCATCTTTACAATCAGCACCCCATAGTTTCCCTCTAGGGTGACCTTCCACTAGAGAAAATGTGATAAAGTGCCCTTTCTCTCCTCTATGAATTTGTCTACATCATGACTTTCTGCATGCTGGTGCCTGGTGTCATCTTCACCAAGAGGTAGAAGAGCTGTAAATCATCAGATCATCAGATCCTTTAACACATTCATCAGGCCCACACATCAAAAACCCTGTAATTCTACTTCAAGTCTGTATCAGCAGACGTGCAAGTTTGAGGGATGGATTTATACTCCTTGCAGGAACATTTGGATGATCTGGACTCATTTCAAGGAGGATTTACTCATTAATGTTTCCAGTTGGCAGGGTTGCGTTCACAAATCCTATCCCTCCAACCCCGTCCTGAGAGACAGCTTTGAAAGATTGTTTTTCAAGGACAACACTGTGTAAATGTTAAGAGGCAAGTCACAATCACAATATTTAATTGCATAAGAGATCTAGAAAGAATGGCAACGAATGTGATATTTGTTGAGGTACTTCAGTAATAATTGTCAACCTGCTTGCGGTGATAGAGGGAAAGTCAGGGGGTCAGGGAAATGAGAGAGCTTCATCCTGGGGGGATCGTGTTTTTTAAACATTTCATGGAATTTCATTCAGTAGTTGGTGAGATATTTCTTTCTATCTCTGTCATTTTGTACCAAGTAGTGGACTGACAAGGCAAATAAAAATTGGAAAAATAACGATCCAAGCTCAGCTTAACAAGTTACCAACTACATTCAACTTGTGCCATGGAATCAGCAGATACTCATCTTGTGCAGCTCTACTTAAGCTGTTGCATTTCTTTCAGTCCATATTCATGCAGATTTAACAAATCATTACCTATATAGCACAGATTATGATGAAAAAACTTGAAACATGGTGTCAGCATGGTAAGTGTTTATTTGATCACCAGCCATCCCCTTAAAAGCTTCCAAATAATTGTTATGTTACAGTGACTTGTTATATGAGGAGTGGTGTCTCTGTCGCAGCAATAGCACCCCTGTTGCTTCTTTCTGCATGTGACTTTGGTAAGGAGGCAGCATTACAGTGTGCAACACTCATAGCACATCTCACACAGCACCAACAATCACCAATTTGGGTGAAACTTGATCATTTTTTTAAAGAGAACATTTTCAGTTTTTTTCTTTGAAGTCATCAACTGTCCATGTTTTATGGGGTTTCCTGAAAGTAAGTTGTAACTGCTGCGTAGTATAGTTATCTCCAATAGCTAACTGCCTGGGAGTCACAGTGTTTACACTGCTATCGCAGCAGTTTTGGACTGCTGTCCAATATAGAGACTGAAATGGACCTTGATAGATGAAGCTAAGAAGGTAAGAAGAAAGTAATCAAGCAAGAGAATGTATTAGAGCAAATCAGTTAAGCTTAAAAAAAAAAAAAGCAATAACTGGACTTGCCGCTGATTCTGTGTTGTTGCACTTGCTTTGTTAGAAAAGTTGTCATGTCTTGTGTTGTTTTAATTTGTCAACTCATTAGTTTTTTAGGTGGTCAGCCCATGTACACCAAGGTTTAGCATTTTATAGCAAGGTTATTCAAGATGTTCCATTGTTACCTGGGGATAGTGACCTGCCAAAACAAGTTTGGACTGCGCAATGGCAGGCAAGTTTCCTCTGTGCCGCTATTCAACCTTCACTTTTCTGGGAAAAAAATCCAGCCCAAGCGAGGTTAATTCGTTTTCACACAGCCATTACACTGGTGCAAATAATATTTACTTCAGAATGATAAGGTAAAGCAAAAAAGAATAACAATGTTTTCATTTACTCATTATATTATTATATTTCATCTGCTGAAGACTACTTCATTCTCTTCTCCTTAAGCTGTTTCTTCTCCAAACCCCTTGGCCCCTATCCTTTAATATGTTTTACTACTTCTTATTTAAAAGTTAAAAGCAATCTCCTGTTTAACTCCATCTAATCGATAAACCTAAAACTACCATTAGGACCTCTTGTGTCACATGGGAGCCAATCTCAAATCATCCTTGTTGATATAAACTTAATGTGCTGCTGCCTGCTGCTTTTAACACTGATGTCAACACCTAACTACCGTATTCTCCACAACACCATATTGACTCCATTTCGGTTAATAGTTGAGATAAAGAAGATGTGTTGATGACATTTACCACTGAGGGAGAGTGCTCAAGACTTTAATTCATTTCCATTGCCTCTGTTTATAAACTAGTCTGTGGCTTCTGCGACAGAGGGTTTTAAAGAAAGTATGCTATGGTACACATTTGGATATTGTTAATTAAACATTTATACGATTTGTACATAATGAATTAAACTATGACAGTGTAGCCTTTAAGACATTAAAGGAAAGAAGGCATTTCCATCTAGGATGTTTTTATTCTTTTTATTGCAGGCCAGACTGTAGATGAAAATATAATCTTTCTGTATCAACAATCACATTCTCTCCTCTGTATTCCACCTTCTCCCCTTATATCCCTGAAGTAAACATTAACTGGATGTCAATATAAAGCATTTTTCATTGCAGAGCACCCACACTACTCAATTTCCAATATATATATATATATGTCATAAACATAAAAGCTATGGTGCTATAAGCGCTTTATGCTCTGAGCATTACACACATCCATCCACCAGCCCTACCCACACAAATAGACACCACAGACAGGGTTTCACATCAACCTTCAGGCAATAAATAGATGTATTTCTCTCTTACATGTAAGTTCTATTATGCGTGGGGATACTTCTTAGTCTGAGAGATCATCACAGTAGTGGGGCATTATCACACAATCCACTCTCCTGAATCTTAATACCTTCGCATCGAGCCATTCTTCTCGTCCACTCATTCCAGATTTAATCTCTTTTTGGGGAATTACTCATTTATATCCGGCGTACTGAGAGGTGTATTTCAATACACTGGACAAAAGAAACACATGGCGTGTGTGTGTCAGCAGTGTGTCAACTGCCTGGTAGCTTTTCACCTACACTTCAAAAAAGAGATTCAGACTGATGATAATACGGACAGGTTAGTTAATCAGATTAGGGAGTTTGATTATTAGACATTGGTACAATAAGATCTGCTTTGAGTTCAGAAGCAGATAATTGTTCATGACTGGTGTTATGCCCTTAAGACATGCCTGAAGTTTAACTGATTAGCATCATCTGGGTCAATTGATTAGTATAATTGTGTGTCATCTGCAAAGCAATAAATATGCATGGAGTGTTTCCTAATTCTATTCCCTAATTGAAGCAAAGATAAAGTGAAACATGTTGGTCCAAGCACAGAACCTTGTGGAACACCATGACTAACTATGGTATGAATTGAGGATTTATTTTTAACTTGTACAAACTGAGATCAATCTGATAAATAGAACTGGTTGACAGTAAACCTCAGTAAAGCTTATCACCACCCTAAGAAAGACACTACAGCTTACCTTGTTTATGCTAATATGAGGCAGTGACACTGGAAGACAGTTACTGTTGTGGGTGCTGAGAAGTCAGTCATAATGACATCATAGAAAATGGTTTGCAGCATTAATGGTTTTTGTGTTCATTTGACTGACCAGAATAACTCAAAGCAAATGGTTATTAACACTTTACAACAATTTGCGAAGTTTTGCAGCACAGCTGAGGACACATGTAAACACCAGCAAACTGTATGTCAAAGCAGCCACATCTCAACTACAGTCCAAACAACAGCAATTTCCTGGACTTTTTAAAAAATCACTCAGTTCTGAGCATTGTTGAGACAGGAGAAATTTTAATAACTTTGTGAAACGCTGACTATGACAGATTCTTAATTATTTGAGCCTTCTTGTGTATTTGGCATATTTTACACATTTATGTCTCTTGTGTGGAAAAAATGACATGCTTTTTTGCATATGGAGCGGGAAAGAGATATCCATTCCCAATTCACACTTTTTTAATCAATTTATGTTTTTCGGAATGCCTTGCTTTACTAGCTGCTGCAGCCCCCTCAGTGCCCCTAACTTTCAATTTCCATGTCAGCACCTGCAATTTGTCTGAGCAGATATACACAATTTCTTGCTTGTGAGGATAACTCTGGAAGCAAGAAAATAAAGTGCAAATCCTCAGCTGTTTTTTTTTTTACTATTTCCACACGCAGAGGTCAGCCAGACTCAGAGAGCCCAGGGAACATTTTAGGTCACATCTCTGTGTCTTTTTCTTTATTAAATATATATCAGAGAGAAATAAAATAGGAAAGAAAAGAGAGGGGAAAAAGCAGACTTAGGACTAAATTCCTATCCCAGGCATCATTAGTTTGAAATGACTGTCCTGGGTACAGTTTTGCCTCAGACTGTAGAGAGAATCAGATTGTGTGGGATCTGGGGAGTACAAGGAAAGAAGTGTTGAAAAACCTTTGAGATGGCGGCAGATGCTGGAGTAGCAAGAGTAGCAAGATTTATCGGTTAATATAGTGTGGGTCTGCTGGCTCTCTCAGCTCTCGACTGCCACACCAAATAAGGACAGGGGGACAAGAAGCTGGGGTAGACATACAATAAAGAAGAAAATGAAAAGTTATTATGTGGTCAAGACCAGGATGAAAAGAAGGCGCTGAAAAAAGAAAGAGGGACATAAACTGATCCTGATATAATGAGATCTGTGTGTCTTTTGCACAGCTACCATCCTGAGCCACTTTAACTCAATAATCTGTTTTTCATTTCCCCTTTTTTGACCTTGAGAAGAGCAAATGTGACTACTATTGTTGCTCACTTATGAGGCTATTTGCCCCAACAATACAGACTATATTCTGACCCTCCTTTTTTCTTGCACACTCAATCCGTAATGGCATCTTATGATCTCTATTTCAATCGCAATACAAGAGAAAAGAGGAGGATGCTGTCAAAGTGGTGCGTGGTGGTGCGCACCTTTTCACAGTTAACCGGAATTAATGTGCATTCTGCTTTATAATCACACCATATATTTGCATGACACGCCAATATTGCTGCAAAATAAAACGTTACATCACACTACAATAAGTCTACATAGTTCTCTGAGTTTCTGGCTGACATCCTCCCAAA
The DNA here is from genome assembly GCF_900880675.1 of Sparus aurata. NCBI lineage: Eukaryota > Metazoa > Chordata > Actinopteri > Spariformes > Sparidae > Sparus > Sparus aurata. The sequence continues at coordinate 28,257,577 of NC_044190.1, forward strand.
TGACAATGACAAGCTCCTGATCTGTGGGGATTTTAATGTTCACGTTTGTTGCCCATCTGACCAATTCGCCACTGACTTCAAAAGCCTGTTGGCAACTTTTAATTTAATTCAATCCGTGGATAAACCAACGCACCATCTTGGGCACACATTGGACCTTGTTATTTCATTCGGGCTCTCAGTTTCCCTCAAAAAGATTTCTGAGACTGCAATCTCAGATCATCTCCCTATTGTTTTTGAACTGATAGCGCCCCAATCAGTCAGCAAACCTCTTGCTCCATCCTGTCAGCGGCATATCATCACTCCCTCCACGGCCGATGAATTTTCTGCTGCTTTCAATGACTCACAGTTTCTTGCCTTGAACGGCTTGGCTTCCCCTCTCTGTCCTGATCATCTTCTCTCCTCCTTCCATTCCACCTGTGCTGGGATCCTGGACACCATTGCCCCTTTAAGGCAAAAATCTGCCAAACCAAGAATGGACCCCTGGTTGAACGACACCACCGTGTCATCAGGCATCGTTGCAGGCAGGCGGAATGCAGATGGAAGAAAGACAAACTGCATGTGTCTCTGGAAATGTTAAGGGACTGCCTCACTGATTATCAGAGAGCTGTACGTGAAGCAAAATCTCAGTACCTCTCTAATATTATTTCTAGCAGCAGTCATTGTCCCAAGGTGTTATTTGACACAATTAATGCTGTTGTTAACCCATGCACTTCTGCCGTGACTGATGTTTCAATAGCCACTTGTGAGAGTTTTCTTCATCATTTTGTTGACAAAGTGAATTCTGTCAGAAAAGACACCAGTAAGAGTGTCATTACGAATACTAATAAGGATCTGCTTGCTGCCCCAGCTCATTCTGCTGTGTTTGACCAGTTTGAGTTGGTCTCCCTCAATTCTCTCGGTGACGTAGTGAAATCTCTGAAACCTACAAATTGCCCATTGGATATCGTCCCTGCTAAGGTGCTGAAAATGGTTTTTAATACTGTGGGGCCCAGTCTCCTGGTTTTTATCAAATCCTGCCTCAGATTAGGAACTGGCCCAGCTGCCTTTAAACATGCTGTGGTCAGGCCCCTTCTTAAAAAGTCTAATCTTGACCCCTCAGTGTTATCAAATTTTAGACCTGTTTCCAATCTGCCCTTTCTTTCTAAGGTTTTAGAAAAAGTTGTTTTTATACAATTACAGTCCTTTCTGGAAGACAACTCTGTTCTTGAAAAATTCAAATCTGGGTTTAGGTCTCGTCACAGCACAGAGTCTGCACTGTTAAAGGTTCACAACGATATTGCCCTGTCTGTGGATGCCAAGTGCCCCGTTGTCTTAGTGCATTGAAGTGGTTTACATCCTTCTTGTCCAGTAGAACCTTCTCCGTCCTGGTTGGTGACCTGTCCTCTTCCAGTGCTCCTCTCTCCTGTGGAGTCCCACAAGGATCTATTCTTGGCCCTATCCTCTTTTCATTGTCCATGTTACCACTTGGGTCAATTATAGCCAGGCACAACCTCTCTTTTCACTGTTATGCAGATGACTTACAAATCTATCTGCCAGTGAAGCCAAATAGTAACAGTGCACGGTGTTCTGTGTTTGATTGTATTTCTGATGTTAAGCAGTGGTTGGCCCAAAATTTTCTTCATTTAAATGATGATAAAACTGAATGTATTGTGTTTGGGGATACTGTGACGGCTGGCTTTGGCACCTTGTCTTCAAAGCTCAGCTCAACCATCAGAAATCTGGGAGTGACCTTTGACAGTCAACTGAGGTTTGACAAACAAATCGGCACTGTTGTCAGGACTGGTTTCTTCCAGTTACGTCTTCTGGCCAAAGTTAAAATGTTTTTAAGCCGTCATGACCTCGAGAAAGCCATTCATGCTCTAATAAGTTCAAGGCTAGACTACTGCAATGCACTTTATGTTGGCGTCTCCCAGTCTTCTCTTAATCGCCTTCAACTTGTGCAAAACGCTGCTGCCCGTCTTTCAACCAACACTAACAGACGTGTGCACATCACTCCTGTTCTTAACTCCCTTCATTGGCTTCCTGTCCTTTATAGAATTGATTTTAAACTTTTAATGTTTGTTTTTAAAGATCTTAACTGCCTCGCCCCATCGTATTTATCTGAGCTTTTAACTGTCTGTAATTCTAGTAGAGCTCTGAGGTCAACTAACCAACCATTGCTGGAAGTGCCCAGGTCAAAATATAAACACTGGGGTGACCGAGCATTTTCTGTTGCTGCTCCCAGGCTCTGGAATAAGCTCCCCGCCGAGATGCGTGTTATTTATGACCTGGGCCTCTTCAAATCTAGGCTAAAAACCTATTTATTTAGGGTGGCTTTTAATACCCAGTAGTGTGATGACATTTTTTTATCTTATTTTATCTTATTTTTATCTCATTTGATTTTGCTGTATTTTATTGCTTTCACTGTTTTTATTGTTTTTATTGTTTTTATTTATTCTTTTTACTTATTACCTGCTGTAAAGCACTTTGGTACACCGAAAGGATTGTTGTAAAGGGCTGTATAAATAAAGTACATTTACATTTACATTTACATAGTTTGGTAAAACTTGAACTGCCCACGCCCTGCTGTTAAAGAGTCAGTTCACCCAGCTTAACAATGAAAGGTATTTTTCCACTTATCACTACTGCTGTTAAGCCTTGCTAAATCCTTTTGTTTTTGAGATATCCCTTTCAGAGACTTTGTAGAAATCCTGGAATGGGGTGAAAGGAATATGTGCTGCTTCTGTGTGGAAAAGGCTAGAAAAAGTCATGGACGAGTATAAAAAAAAATCAAAGTAGATAAAACCAAAATGATCCACATGGTTAGGGGTGAGTGAGAAGATACTTCCATTTTTGATTTGGTTGACCTGGCCCTTTAAGTACTTCAATACTGTTCAACAGTACTTTCAAACGTCCAAATGTTCACGTTATGGAGGAGGACATTACTGAAAATACATATATGTGTATCTTTCATAATTTCACAAATATTAAACATTTTCCATTCCCTCATTATAATTAATGTATTTTTAAAAAATCAGAGTAAGAGCAGGTGGCAGTGTGGTTAAGTTGTTAAACTAGGTATAAAAAAAATGTGATTGGAAGAAAACAAAATAATGCTACTTACCTGAGTGTATACTCAAAGTGTACTGCATATTTGTGTATAAGTGTATTTCCTGGAGCCATCATGACTATCAAAGAAACAGGGTAAAATATCTACCATATATACAATAGGGTAATTTCTCTAAAATTTTGCATTGGCTAGTCTACAGAAAAGAAAAACTGTTGCAGAATTGCATCCGTGTGAAGGATGAATTAGGATGCTTGCTGCTTGGTCTTTGTTTGAGCCAGGCTCTGGCCAGAAGTTGAGGCCCACTCAGCTCCACAGAGCTCTCATAAACCTGAATACTAATGAAGAGCTTCCAATCCTAACCTGACTTTGGCCTCAGCAAGGATCAGACAATGTCAAGTAGTCTGCTGGTCAGAGATAGAGATATGCAGAGGGCTGTCTGAGAGAAGTGGGCTACGGAGAATCAGCTGGAGAAATAATGGAGAGCAGAGAGAGCAAGTGAAAAAAGTCAGCATGTGATGCCATCTTGTGTGTTACTTCTATTCACCAAACAGTCTTTTTTATCGTGCAACCATTCTGAATTGCATTTTAGTTTCATTATCTTCACCTTCATTTTTCACTATTTCAATTACAATAATAGTAAGTGGGAGAGGGGAATTTAGAAAGTTCTAGATGCTGAACTGAAGGTTGACTCATCCCCCTGAGACTGGAGGCGTAGGGCTCAGAAGGGAGCATTAGAGATGTTTTGTAGTTGGATACAGAAAAATGGAGGACTATCAGGGATCAGAGGAGGCTGAAGTACACTATGAGAAAAAAAAAACATCTCCCACTCCTGGTCGGATCTATGTGTGTTTGTGCATTTTGTGTGTTGCTTAGGAACATGCCAGCGATCTCTTCTAGCATGGTTTTTGATGTGGATGTCGATTGTTGGCCACACTCACTCCCACTCACTCTCACTGCACTCTGGAGTATGCTTTATAACCAGCATATGATTGAGCATAACAAATCTTGATTAAACATTTGTCCTGGCACTTTGCAGCTTGAACAAAAGACAACAGGGACACCCAGCAGGACGGAGACAAGCCAGAATACAGAGAAACTTCTGAAAATTGGGTTGCACGTTTGGATTTGTTTAATTCATACGGGGCAACGGCAATGTTAACATTATCATTCTGGCCTCACTCTTCAAATCACAGTTGTATGTAAAAAGGCTCATTTCAATTTGATGTTTAGAAAGCTTCTTTTGATAGTAGTAAACACTTTAACCACACAGATTAGATACAAATGAGATTATTTTTTGTTATTCATTCTCCTGCCATTTTGACAGTCACTACCTTGTCTTAGAAATGGTGGCTAAGTGTGGCATGTAGAAATTAGGAAAATCTTCAGATCAGATACGAAGTTAAGTTTATAAAGCATTATCAGTATGTCCTCTGGCATAACTGGCACAAATAACGGCATTGTGCTCTTAAAGTCTTACTAATGATGTAGGAATACTAATGAAGGTCTGGAAAAAGCAGTTCCACACAGTTTGATGTTAAAAGCAACCAGAGATATTATACAAAAAAGAACAGCATCTAACTCCAATATCTGCAATACATATCTGCAGCTCAAAATAAATTTAAAAAAAATAGGTCCACCAGTTTCAGGTGTATGAGCAATGAAGCTATGACTGAGCAGTGATCGGGCTGGAAGCAACGCTGTAAGTTTCTTGGTTCTTGTTTCTCTTTAAGATGCAGCATTTTATCAGGAAATCTATCATAAAGCTTTTTGAGCTGAAATGACTTTTCTCTTGAGGATATGAGCTGACTTAAGCAGTAAAAGAGGTTCCATCAACAAACAATTATAACAATTATTTTTTGTCAAGACATGGCCAGTGTTACGGCTGATTTTGGCCCATCTGAGTCAGAGAAAATCTGACATTTTTCAAAGCTTTGTTGGGGATGGTGAACTAATGCGCTGTAGCTGCTCTGCTACAGTTACCATTGTCAAGTACAGTGCTACTAAAAAGTCATTGGTCAGGCTACATTAGTTACGGTTGGCCTACAGAGTCTCAGCAATGTGATCTTAAATGTGTGAGCCATCCTGAAACAGCAGCAAATCAGCTGGGCTTCTATGTGTCTGCCTTCAAACAGGGCACAGAGACACATGCACAACTTGGCACTGTGTGGTTGTTTTAGCTACTTATAATAGTATAATTGTTGATGTGATTACAATGAAAGATAGAAGAATTCAGCTCTTGTTGCCTTGTTACATTCATGAGCTCTTTGGAATGGTACACTCCCAATTAAAACTCAGTAGTTACTGTTGTTGGCCTTTGGGATGGACGCTGGTGTAATATGCTTGAGGCAATACAAAAATGTTTACTAATAGTAGGGTAGGTAGGTAATAATGCATCCCACAGTAACAACTCAGTGCGAGTGCCTCTCCAAGGAAACAAGATGAGTCATTAACATTTCTTGCAATTAAACATTTTCCCTCAGGTTTTAAAAAAATCCTGGGTTTATGAAGCACAAACTGTTGACCTTGGTGATTACAGGCTCATCTCAAACCTTTCTTTTCTTCTTCTGGTGAGACTGTTTTTAACAAACTTTAGTAACTGCAATATATTAGAAAAGTTGCCTAGCAGTCTGTCAATGGAACTGAAACAGACAAACTTAGGATTAGAATTGATATAGTGACAATAAAATCACTGATCTCATTCTGTTAGATCTACATCCTGCATTAAATCATGGCACTTTATCCAACCTATTTGAGAAATGGGTGGGTGTCTCTGGTATCATTTATGGATTTTTCATTATGTCATCTAAACATGGAAATTATATGTAAATACACATGCAGTTTATATTCATTACTTATCACTTAATGTGATGATTAAGCCATCTCATGCAACCCTTTCCATTAGTAACATTATGAGAAAATTCTGTTAATTAAAATATCTGGCACATCTTAAATATTCTGACACTTATCATTTTCCTGGCCAGGGAATACTGGTGAAAACTACCCTCTTGGCTGATTCTGGCATATTTATATAAAAGATTTATTAATGTGCACTGTCACTGATAGATAAGTAAGTAAGTAAGTAAATACATAAATAAATGTGTTCTTTTTTTCCACCATAGTGTGGATTTTACACTTCCATCTGCTTTATTGTCTAAACTTTGCCTCAGACGGGGCTTTGGATGTGAACCTTGTTCTCTGGTGGACAGGTTCTGCATTTTATATGACCACAGTCCACTCTGACCACATCCATGTGATGCTGGTATGATACATAAATGTTGCATTTAATTTCCCCCAAAACCCGAGAGTCATGCCAACGTCTGGACACAAGTCAGCTGATCCAGTGTTGCGGCAAAGAGCTTCATCACCGCAATAAGGCCACGCAGTGAGCAGACTGGAGCGAGCCAACAACATGTGACAAATGAACTCCCCATTGCACCAGGGCAGTATAGAAATTATCAGCTTCCTAACAAAACCCGAGTGCATTCAGTATATCACACATACGGTACATGAAAGCATGCACACACACACAATAAGGACTAAGCCTATCCCCTTGAGAACTCTTCTCCAACTACAGTAATTCCCTTTCCCCTTATCATACTCCTGAGTTTCATATGAACCCGAGTACTACTGTACAACAGTGGCATGGAAAAGTGAGAAACACCCACACCCAGGCCACACACACACACACACGACTTACCCACTCTACAAGGTTTTCAATTATGCATATACACCAAAAAGTTTTGCGGTCTACCAGATGTAAGACACAAGATAAATTAAATCCCGGTGGAAACATGGTTTTAATTAGACCAATCTGCTGCATCACACTCGCTCTCTCATTGTCTCCCAGATAATATAGCTCATCAGCACTGACAAAATCACTCCCCGTCAAACACAGGTAGAACAGCATGTCCTTTGATAATAGTGATGTAATTTTCTGCCCTGCTGAAGAGTAGTTATACACTTCAATCTCAGGGAAAGAGAGTAGTTTAATAGTACGTGTCAAGGTGCCACACAAAGTTACATTGACTTAGCATGGAGGTAGTGAGTCCAATCAGCCATCTCTCACTTCTGTAAGTCAAGGTGACAAACGGCCATGGAAATTTAACAAATCAGAATTTCTTTCACTGATCATTTTATATAATCAATGATGCGTTATTTGCATCGCTTATAGGGCAGCACAGACGAAAACGCATGTTAACATGTTTGTTGCTCGCTGCATGTTAATAATGTAGTGTGAGCCCTGTTGTTAAAACATCTTGCCAAGTGCACAGAATATAGAATATAAAAGAAGCACACATGACCCATAAATACAATAGCATACAATTAAGAACAGTTTGAAAGCACTCTGCGCAACACAGACTGGCTATTTGACAAAACAGCCCGAGGGGTTCAGTATAGGGGAGCTAGTGTATAGTAGCACATAAAAGTCACACAAATCACAATCATTAGGAAACCCACAGCATTCAGAGGTTGTGCCAGATATCTCACTGTGTAAGACAACAGAATAACAAGCTCCTAAAAAAATCCACTGAAAGCTGTATGTGCTCATTATAAGTATACTAGCAGAAAGTATCATGAATGTTTCACAGTCTATGAAAATAGTGTGACGTGTGATACAATCTCATCAGAGAAAACAGGTAAAACCCACCACGCATCTGAAATAACCAGCCTGCAGCGCAGATGACCATCATGTGACTCTTCTATAAACCAACACCTGCTATTCTGACTCTCAGCCTCAGCTCACTAGAATTATCTGACTATCAATTTTCACAGATTTAGATGTTAAAGACCTCAGGCGATCCATTCTCTACTAGTACTGCTTCTTTGAACACAGCTCGTGTCCTTGAACATGGCAAAAGAGAAATAAAAGACTGTCATTGCCAGAAGTCTCTGAACTTGTCCTGAACTTGCTCCATTTATTAACTCTTGGTCTGGTCACTTAATACTTTATGAGTGCACAACGGGACAAGATGTCAGCCATATAAGACGCAGACAAGCACTATACATGAGACAGAGGAGTTCCTACACATACACAAACATTCAAATCAACGTCCTGTTGCTGCAGTATGTAAAGAAAATTAACTTGCCTGTCTGAAACAGTTATTTTTACAACCCTGGTCTTGTTGTCATTGTTTGGTCACCGCTGAGATCTGATATAAGCAGGTGTGGACTGAGGATGTTTGAAAAATTTAAAGGGTATCAGCTGTACTTGGTGGGGCACCAGCACGCCAAAGAAAGGGCACTAAAAGGGCTCCCTGGAGGACAGTAAACTGTGTTTAATCTGCCAAAGGAGAATCCAAGAGGGCACTTTCGGAACATTTTTTCCAAGATGGGGGCACCAGGTGGCAACTCCTAGTGGTTATGAGTTCATTTCACTCAAGATCTTACTCCCAAACTCATTGCTGAGTTTTGTCTCTTAGTATTTGCATTGTCTTTGACCTGGCAATCTGTCAGTGGCATTTTAGCTGAAGCAAAGGTTAGCATTTGAGCATTAGCAAACAATACTTCCATTCCTACACTATAACCCTTCCATGGCTTTTTCAAAGCCTCTGAATCATAATGCTATGCAGTTAGTGTGTGCATTTTCAATGGCAACACACTCTCCTTCTCGCTTCTGATGGGTTCCAGTGAATAATTTAAGGTGAAACTAATTACTTTAAACCAATTCAGTTGGGTTACCATGCAATTCATTTAAGAGAACTAATGAGTTTCAAAGCATGCATTACAAAGACATTCATCAAGACCAAGAAACCTAGCTTGACATCGGTGCTCTGCTTTAGACAAGACTGAGTGCACTGGGTTTTTAGAATTTCTCAACCTTTGATAATAATGAAAGAAAAAATAATGATTGTGGTGAACAGATTAACATTTAACACTTGTGTCAGGAGCAAATATTGCAGCCAGTAATTGTGGAATGCATTTGTGCCTTTTGGCATTTTAGTCCATTCTCAATATTATGACTTTATAAATTATCTCGAGTTTCAACTGAGATAATTTCCCTTTTACCTCCAAGCCCTCTCTACTATGGTCCATCCATCAATAACCTTTTATGCTTCCCTCTCATTTAAAAAACATGGAAATACACATTTGTTATTGCCAGCGTTTTCTATTTTCCATAACTAAGGCTTGATTGCTGGAGGGCAAAATATTAGCAAAACAGAGCAGCACTCAGAGATGACCTTTGGACCTTGCAGAGCGAAAGACGTGGTCAGTGTGATCCTGATCACTAGCTACAAGACAACAATGTGTTCCTCCTTTGGCAGATCAGTGACCTCTTTTACAGTCATACAGTAGCTGCACCTAAGCCTGATAATATTCAATGCATCATGCATTTGGGAGAAGGGGCCTTAAAGAGATGGGAGCTAAAACAGAGCATTTCAGACAGAGGGCGAATACAGTGCTGCAACTGAGCAGTAAAAAAATAAACTGCTGTTTTTTGGAGCACTAAAACACAAATCTATTCTAGAAGCAACTCAAATTAAAATTACAATCCTTAAAATGAGAATACATCCTAAGTAACCCTATTGCAGAGAAGATGAAAAAGACACAGAAGAAGAAAAATGTAACTGTAACAGAGTAAAGCTTAATTAGAACATTTCTATACTGAAGAACCTTTGTCTTTTATATACGGCCAACTCTCTTCAGTATCTTGCACTTTATCACGAAAAACAGGTGGAGAGAAAAGAGGGTCCTCCAATACATCCAAATTTCTTTTCTATTTCCCTGAAGGAAGTTTTTGTCCTCAGAATCACCTTGGTAAGTTAATTGGCTTTTTTTCTTCAAAGGCACTTGCCTAACACTTGAGGTGGGTGGTAATGAGAGAAATTACAGGGCTTCATTTAAGGTACTTTTTTCCACTTTAATCTCGTATGTGGAGGCAACTGTGACATTGTGTGGGAATCGATAACCTCTTTGTTGTGGAGGTGAATCCAATAATGAGATGCAAGAGAACAAATTCAGTGGAAGATGGGCTCGGACTCAGACGCATATTTCAATATTTTCTAATCAATCTTTAAAGGTTGTTAGAGTGGTTTTCTGATGATAAGCTGCCACACAGTATGTGCACTTTTTACCTGGTGTATAACTTGTATTTTCAGGGTAGATTTTTTAAGAAGAGAAATGTGAGTTTGAAATAATATTATCCTCACAATACGGATGGTTTGTGTCACAAATCCATCTGGAAAAGAACCACTAGAAGCTGTTTGGAAAGGGACGGGCACTTGAAAAACAAAATAAGGTGATTGAATAAATGTTTTGTCAATCACTGTCAAGTTAACATAAATATTGCAGTTGATGTTGAAGCTTGAAGCTATTGAAAACAACTGAAATATGGAAAGTCAAAAATAGGTTTCATTTACACTGTGGACACTGGGACATGTCCCAACTACTTTTTAAAATGACCGATTTTGTCCCTGTCAACTCTTAAGACCACAATTAGTGAGATGGCATTAATTTAAATGCCCAATTTGCAGTTTTTCCAGTCGTAATTATCTTCTCTGACCTCATTGCTTGGCATTAAATCTTAAATACCGGCAACCATTTAAAAGATGTTTTCCTCATCTGAGCCCTTATGTCCTTTGTCAATGCAAAGTAACTCCTTTGTAGGCAAACTGTGTATTTTTCAGTGTCCTTGGGTAATGGGCACAAAGCTGTGAGAATGATTCCCAACAGCTGCAAAAAAAAAAAAAACACAAACACGTTTTAGTGCAGTTCTGTCTGGAAGAGCAAGTGACCACACTTAGTTTATTGATAATGTCACTTGCAAACTAAATTAGGATTACACATTCAGGTGTTGGAATCTGTGTTGTAGTCTACGTGATACGCAGGTATATGCCGTATACCCACTAAGAAAGCTCCAGGAATTCCGTATACCCACTTAAAAATGTGCAAAGATTCGTAACAATATAGTTTTGTGACAGAACTTTAACTTCAGTGACTTTGTTTTGCAAATACCAGGTGAATAAATGGCATAAAATATTTTTTGCCAGGGAATGCGTCTCCTCTTTTCACTTCCATTCATAAAATTCATGCTGTGCGCTCTTTTTTCTTTTTTTTCCCCTCCTTGTGCGTTCTTTGTCTGTGGCTTGAGTTTGGCCGTGACCTATACCTGACGTCACCTACCAACAAACACAGTTGCTTCATGGTCATTTCCCTGGTGTTAGGATTTATTATTTTACCTGTCTGGTTTAAGTGCCTGACTACTGTGACCTAATTACTATGCACCAAGAAACTGTATTATTAAAGAGTTGCAGTAATAAACTGTAGGCTACTATCAAAGAGTTGTACTTATCCTGTTGACCAATGAGATTGAAACAAGCATTAGCCCCATGTTATGAAAAGTTAATACATTTGAGAGAAAAGCCAGTTTTCCCGAACAGAGAAAGTCCTTGATCAAGCTTTGCTTAATGATACAATTCTAAATAAATGGTAAAAAGTACGTCGTAGTTTGTCTTCTCTCAAATAAACGAATACGCCGACACCAGCTAGACAGTAGTTCTCAGCGTTGCAAGTTTAAAATTAGCTAACATAATGCTGAATCACTTTTCTATAACATTGTAGCATATACCACAAAAGGCGATATGGCCCTGAAGCTGCTGCTTGCCGCTTCGGATGGCACTGCAGAAACTAACGTTACAGAAAAGGAGCCTGATGCCAACGTTACACCTGGTACATGAAGTTCACATACAAGTTAGCAGATATTATTCCAACAGGGGATGTGGTGTGCGTATTGAATTATATTTAGCTACTGCTGTGCCATTTCTAGTGTAACTTAAGTTAGCTAGCTAGCGAACTGGCTAAGATAGATTAAACGCTCATTGTTTGTATTTGTTCGTGGCACATTTCTCTAATGAGCATCTCTGTTCGCAAGCTAGGCAGATAAAGCTAGCTTGCTAGCACCTTTCTTTATTGAGCAAACAAGACACAGCAGCAGTATCATTCAGCAGAGACAGTGGTGCATGTGTGTGTGGGGGGGGGGGGGGTCCAGTAGTCAACAGAATACAATGCTTTTATCCCTCTGTATCTCCTTGTTTCTTTTAGATGAGAACTGGCCAGCCTTGTGGACTGAGAGTCAAGCTAGGGAATTTAAAAACAGGCCTCCTTGGTTAGAGTGGAGGGAAAGAGAGTTAGGTAAATATCAGCCAACATGCAAAGCTGTGACATAAACAATTGAAATTCATAAAGTAAATTACTATATGCAAATGACAGTATAGTTAATTCATAGTCATCTTAAAAGGTAGTGGTCGACCGACATGGGTTTTACAATAGACGAAGTCGATGCCAATATCATGTTGTTTGTTTTTGGTGGGGGTTTTTTTTGCATCTGATAACAAGACACAAAATTGCTAAATTTAAATGAACATTTATTTTATTTAACACTGTTGTTATTATCTGCATTGTCTCTTTGCTTAGATGTTTGCGTAGATCTGCATCCTGTCTGCAGTGCACTTATTTTAGATAAAAAAATGTATCAACTAAATAAATGTCCACAGGTAATCAAAAAAACTAAACTTTGTAAAAAAAAAAAAGTATGAATGAAAAATAAGTAAAGTTTTAGCAAGCTTAACATCAACATTTATCAGCAGATGGCAGCGTCTCCTTGTTTCTGAGAGTGAACCTGTCACCTTACATAAATAAATACAAAAATAAAAAAACACAATGTTAGTGCATTAGCACCCACAAACAGGATAGAAGCATTTATTATTTACTTATGTCCAGTGTAATTTCTTTGACACCAAGCAGCATCTCTTTGTTATTAGATTATAACGTATTGTATGTATGCGTTAGTGAGTATGGTGGTGCTCATGGGATGTCGGTCTGGGACGGGTTTGTGCGAGGCTGGGAGGGAATCATCACAGTATACCCACTACAATAAACTAGACTACACCACTGGTTGGAATCCAAGCATGAACTGTCCTGCCTGAGTAAACATGCATTCATGTGGAATGATTCCTTGAAGTACTGGTTGTTGATGAATTATGAATTGTATTTAGTTTACCACGTCTGTAACACTATAAACATTCACTTTCAAACTTTTCCTGTGCGTTTTTTTTTTTTGCCTTGAATCTATCTTGGCTAAGCACCAAGCAATCGCTAACTGCTTCAGCTGAATGCGAACAAACACAAATCACAGAGTTAAAAGCAATTGATGATGATGGCTTCAGTCACAACATGGTAACTAATATAGCACCTGTGACTGACTGCAAAGGCAAAGACAAGAGAAAAAGAGAGTTGAGTGCAATAAAAAGCTAGTCCATAGGTCCCCTCGGTGATCTGTACCTTCAGTTTCAAAGTAAACACTCATGTCGGGGTCGCATCAGGGGAGGAGAGGCAGGTGTGTGTGCAAAAGCTGGAGAGAAATGTCGCTTCATCAGATGATGTCATCGTGTGAAACGGGGAATCTGAAAATAGACACATCCTGTCATTTCTCCTGCATTTTCTCTCCCTAACTGAACCTATAGGGTGCACAATGCCAACTCCTGTCCTATTGCAAAAGTCTGTCATCCGCATATTGAGCAAAAAAAAACGTCTGCAGTAGGCCAGATCAGCCTGCGTCACTACATCTGTGCATTCTGGCACAAACAGACTTTTTCCAAGAATATAAAATGAGAAGGACAATTCAGTCGCTCTGTTGTTATGCGGCAAACTTGAATGTTTTGTGACTTCAAAATAAATAAGCAATGAACATCATTAGAACGGCGGTCATTAAGATAATTAAACAGAACAGGACATCCATGAATCACTTTCACTTACCAGCAATTTTTAATATCAAAATTATTTCTGGCAGCATTTCGGTGCCTGCAGTAGCAGCAGTAGCAGCAGCAGAGTCACTTAGAGTTTCTTTGGAGTACTAAGTGGTCATTACAGAGCCTCATTTTGATGCAGGCTTTGGTGTTCCTGCTGGGTTTGCAGTTGGCAAAGCTCGTTCAAACATCAGGAGGGCTGCAGCTGGAAGGAGTGAAATGTAATAGCCTGTTTAGTTTTACATGAAAGGATGGGGAAAAAGTTGGCAAAGAGTTTTAACTAGACTCATATACATTACTATTAATAGAGTATCTACTGCTAAAGTTTGTGTTGTTGTTTGTGTGTGTGTGTGTGTGTGTGTGTGTGTGTGTGTGTGTGTGTGTGTCTTTAAATGTTGTCCATAGAGAGCCTGAGAAAACACCTAAAAAACAACTTCAAGCTCTGTGTTCCAGTAAACTGGTAATGACTCATTTACTGTGCCCATATGCCCGCGAGCATACATAACAACACATTCAAGATTTCAGCTCTCTGCTTTTGAAGCAATCCGTCTGATTGGTGGGCATAAAGCAACTTTTGGGGTTTTCTTTTTTCTTCTCATTTATCTCCTGTCAGCATATTTTCGGGGGGGTATCGACAAATATATACAATTAGGTGGGCTAGCCTCGACACAGTGAATGTTGTAGCATGCAGTCAGGAGGTTTCACTAAACAGGCATACATCATCGTCCAAACGACAGGCTGAAATAAACAATTGGCTTTGTCGCAGCAATATTGCTTTGAATTTTCTATTAGTTCAAAATAATGCTATTTACCAATAAAATATATTTATAATATTTGAGAGAGGTGGTCTGATGAAACAAAATGATCCATAAATTTGAATGAATGTATGTTTTGGGTTTTTTTTCCAAATCACACATCCAGTTCACATTGAACTGTGCCTGAAGCAACATTTTTTGGGAATGATAATAGATGACAAACTGAACTTGGGGGCGCTGTTTAGCTCAGTTGATAAAGCGCGCGTCCCATGTGCTGAGGCTCTGCAGCGGACCCAATCAATCAATAAATTTTATTTATATAGCCCAAAATCACAATCACATTGCCTCAGTGGGCTTTACAATCTGTACAGTGAACAACATCCTCTGTCCTTAGACCCTCGATTCGAGTGAGGAAAAACTTCACATGTTGATGGAAAAAAAAACCTTTTAACAGGGTAAAAAAAAAAAACAATGGAAGAAACCTCAGGAAGAGCCACAGAGGAGGGATCCCTCTTCCAGGACGGACAGACATGCAATAGATGTTGCGTGTACAGAAAAGAGCAACAATTCACAGTTTACAAGTTACATCAACAGAAGATCCGATACAAGTTATGCAATGTTAGTGGAACCAGGAGCAATGATCCAGCAGAGTCCGGGGTGTGACAATCCAGATCAGTCAGTATTTCAAGGCAGCAGGAGCCCGGAAATGGTAGATGGTCCCAGGGGGCCGTGGTCCATCAGAAGGGAGCCTGAAAGAAAGAGGGGAGGAGGAGAAAGAGAAGGAGGAACCCAAGTTGGACTCCCGGCCTGGGTCCCTTTGCTGCGTGTCACTCCCCCTCTCTCTCACCCTATTTCCTGTCATATCTTCAGCTATACTATCAATAAAGCCATAATAGGCCAAAAAAATACTTAAAAAAAAAAAAAATGAACTTGGAGACCTTGCGAAAAATATATAAAGAGATGACTGTGTAAATGTGTTACTGTTTTGAACAAACACAGGGCAGTTAAGATTCCGCTCCTCGCCATATGTTGCACTGTTCACTTATTCTTACACGATCTGGTTACTTCACAGAGGTGTCGGGGCTTCACATATATCACTAAAGCTGAATGTTTGTATGTGTTACAGAAAAGAGCAAAGACTCTTTACAAAGTCACATGTGGAAATTTGTTGGCCGAATTTCCAAATCTCTCTTGACCGATCACAGTGGATTCGGATCACCTTGTGCACAGGATGACTCTTAATCAATGAACTGAAGCAGCTTGGGGCATTCCCCTCCCAGCCAATCAGAGGGTGACCCCTTTTGTGAGGCCTTAAGAGAGGCGGGGACTGGCAACCAGGTTGGATTTAAGCTCAATCTTGATCCGGATCCGACGCACTGTAGACTTCGCCCTGATAGAACTCGCGTCTGTTTAAGCCCCTGTTAAGATTTCTTTGCTGCCCCATTTTGTTTTAGCTGAGGGAAATTGTGTTTATTCTTCAGCCGAGTTGACAGACCACAAAAGTCGGCAGTAAACTAGGCTACCTGCATCAGGGCCATCCTTATTTGTGGACACCTGCAGGTTTTCTTTTGTTTGTTTATATTTGGTTTATCTTACCTGACCCCTATGAAACCCAAGCCCCTTTACACCTTTAGTGTTTAACATTTTATTTCATCGTGGACTTGAGTCATTTCAGTTTAATTATCCCCTGAAAAGGGCATTTGTTCATCGTTCCCTGAAGAGAAGAACGTTTAAATCAGCAGGGAACTCTACTCTGGGCTTTGGGCTCCTTTCAATTCACTGAGAAACACACAAACAGTGACAATTGGACGATGACTAAAAATGGGGCTCGAATAATATTCATTTTAAAAGAATCTATAAAGGAACAAAAAGTGACATTCTAAACCATTTTGTGTACCATTTATATTAAGACCACTGTAACTGATGGTATCTGTGTGTATTGCTCAAGTTTTATGATTTGTGAAAAAAAACGGTAAATAAAGGGTTGGCCATCTGTATCCGCAGTATCTAAAGCTTTTATTAGAATGGGGTAGGTGAGTTTTTCTTCTTTCTGCTCCCTGTTTTGTTCAGTGTGTGTTTGTGTGTCATGTGCAGTTGTTTTGTAAATAATACACTAAAATGAGCAAATAAACCAAATATGAATAAATGAGAAAGTACAAACCACAGGAGCGGAGTGGAAATCAGGGTGAAAAATCATAAAATCAAACGCAGAACGCTCTTCAGGAACATAAAAGGGATGCAACTAATTTGTGTCAAGTGTAGTTATGTATTTCTAGAAATAGAAAAATCATGGGCAGTATCAACAGATTGTCCTCGGCACTGAGGAAGATTCAGTTGAGCATCGCACAAATTGCTTTAATCTATTATTTGCTCCTGTAAACAATCAGCGCTGCTGAGTTTATAGAATATTGTACTGACATCTAGCTTTCAATAATCTCTGTCAATCACAACATGACACAAGGCCACATGGGCCCATTATGTCCTGTCAACAGACAGAGCTGGGCTTTTTCTCCTGTCAACAAAGCCGTGATGGATAGGAGAACGGAAGGAGGGGGGGAGAGTTGGCACCTCATTCAGCAACCATGGTAGAGGAATAGTCACTGCGCTTTATTAACAAGTCAAAGAGAGAATGTGTAAGTAGGTGTAGGAGCAGCTTTGTGTCGGTCTGTTGGACTGTCAGACTCAAACTTTGAGCTGAAAATTTGACAGAGCTACAGACTGGGGCGTTGGCAGCATAGGGACAATTAGAGATTACTCAAAGATAGAATAAAACTATAGCAGACAAATATGGGAGTGACCAGCGCTCAGAATATCACGGTACAACTCGGACACAGATTTTACACTTTGCATGTATTTCACAGCTGATAAAAAAATCATATTCAACACAAAGGGCTATAACTGTGAACTACCATCTACAACATCCTTCTTCATCTCTGAGACACTAAATTAGATTCATGAAAATATGAGTGCGGAGGGACAAAGCAATCAAAGACTCCAGCTGTTCCATACCAACCAGGGGATCTTTGCACTGCATGTCTTCGGTAAATGTGGGGATCACAGCACTGTCATAGCGAAGAGAACGTGATGGTTACTGCCAGTGTAGTGACCTTGACATTTTAATTTTTTTAAAACTTTCTCTGTTGTGCCAGACCAGTTACTCAATGGTACAGAATATGCATCTGCTGGGTGTTGAGGTTATTTGTCGCTTTGGTTGAAAAGAGACGGGACAGATGGGGAATAGACGAGTAGATAAATTAAAATAAAGATCTCTTGCAAGACTCAAGTTTGGTTAAATAATACAGTATGTGTTTTAGCCAAATGTTGATATTGTTTTTTGATGTTTATAGAAAACATCAGCTGACAACTCAACTGTCAAGATTCAGAGCACAATCTGCAAATACAGAATAGATCCACGTGCAGCTGAAATGATCAGCTGAATAATTGATCAACAAGAAAGTAATCTGCAACTATTTTAAAAACAATCGTTTCAGTAAAAAAGACACAAACCAACACTGCCACAGTGTCTACCATCATGACATCATTGACACATTTTGTCAGCGCAATAGCATCACCAATTTGCAGTCAGGGAACTTTACATGTGTGTAGTTGAGGTACAGAAATTAAGGACGAAGGTGTGGTTTGACCCATGAGTACTTAGTGCTCAAGTTGTGACGTTTAAATGACTATTTACTCATGGGTTGGTTCATCAACATGTTGACTGACACCAAAGCTGGTGTGAATTGCTATATCTTAGAAAATGTTTGTCTATTGAGAGACTCCTTTAGGCCTACATCATGTTGAAGTTACCTTGACCTTGACATTCATTTCCTGTGAGATAAAGGAACATGTCCAGCCATCCTACTATTAGCACGCATACATGTTGACATACTGGATTATAGCTAGCGGATATTTGCTAGTCAACAAAACTAAGCTGAAATGTAATGTTTTGCAAAGTGAAAAAATATATATATTTCAAATGTATAAATGTAGTGTTGTTTGGTCCAAACACCCACTGCAACAATAATTATTTCAAGAAAATTATTATCATAATGTGTATTTATATATAATAGATCAGACTTGCATACATTAGTCCCATGCTTTAAACCTGATAGTAAAGCAAATACTATTTTGGATCATTAAGTGGGAAAGGCAAAAATAAAATAATAATTTGTGGCAATGAAAAACATTGTATTAAACAAACACTTGGATTAGATTTTAAAAGAAATAGCCAAGAACCGCTCAGCCATGCATGAAATTACATAAGAAATAATAAGGCTAATATTTGACCCATGTTTTGCATTAGGAGGTGTTTGCAGAGCCTGTGCATCAAAGGGTTGAGTTCCATAGACTAAGAAAATAGTGCGAAAATCCTCCACATTCAGCCATGTTCTTTATTGCTTCTCCTGTTTAGGGTCACAGGGTGGTGAAGCCTGTCTATCCAATCTATGGCAGATGGATAAACAGATTCACACCCTCTGACACCTATTCATCTAAACTGCATGTGTTTGGACTGTGGGAGAAAAGTTGAACACCTTGAGAAAAGCCCACAGAGTATTTTATTCTTACCATATGATATCCTGAAGACTTTTTTCTTGAGCTTCCAATAAAGCAGTGAAATATCTAAGCTGAATAAAATATACTTTTTACAGGATTCAGTATATTTATTACCTTGAAAAGGAAAAAGCTCCATCTCCATCACCGATAGATAAGACAACCACATCTTCACTCAGACAAAAATACCGCATGGGCGGCTTCATAATAGACACAGTCATACATTTATACACACATAAATCACATATGGTCAAGTGACCAGCTCTTCTGTGCTTAATCACATGGAACCACACTGAATGTAATTTATGTTTTATTCATTTTGTCCCCTTTAGTCCATGTAGTCATCTTGTCATAACAACCTGGAATGATTGCAGTAAAAGGATCACACTGTTCCTGTTATTACTCCTGGTTTGACCAGCAGAAAAATAAATGATTAAATGAGGTACAGTGCTGCAAGTTTTCTGAAAAGGAAATTAAGGGCGAGAATATAAAAAAAAAAAGAACCAACCACCACACGATATGAAAAAAAAAAGAAAAGAAAATTGGTTTTGCAAGTCTGTTATTATACAACACAACACACAGTCCATGTGTGCAGCTGGAGCCTGGTCTCGTGTGTGCATAATTTTAGTTGTGTGTTTGAGCGATCATTGACAAATCTCTGTGGAAGGGCAGCGTAATTTGTGGGATGCCTTGAATTACTTAAAATGCCATACTGGGGACTGTGGCTCAGGGGTAGAGCCAGCGTCTTGTTATTGGAAGGTCATGGGTTTGATTCCCCTGGTCTGCATGTCCTTGGGCAAGATACTGAACCCCAAATTGCTCCTGATGGCAGCCACCGCCATCAGTGTATGTATGAATTAGTGTTAGTCACTTTGGACAAAAGCGAATGCACTAAATGTAAATATCAAAATATGTAACAGAAAAGTTTCAGTTTCCCCTACTGACCGACTAGAACTCTATCTCAATCAACAGTAAGTTGTCATAATGATATCAATGTATTAGAGGCTTTACATCACTGATTATATACTCCTATTTTTGAAGCATTTAAAAAGTGTGTCATGCACAGAGAAGCAACACATTTTTCCTTTAAGTAAAAAAGAAAATTCAGTCAGTCCACATATCACAGAAAACGCTGATGTCTTCTCCACCTCATTAATTAGTTTCACATTAAATCTGGAGACATCTTTGCCTTAAGTCATGTATCTGTGTGTGTGTGTGTGTGTGTGTGTGGGCGAGGGTGTGCATTTGTTGAGTCCATTTGTGCACCGGTAAAACCTGCGTCATGGTCCTGGCTTTAAGCGCTCCACATGCAGCAGTTGAGGCTCGATCCGACATTTCACTGTTTAGGACCATATGCTCACACGGTGGCTGAAGGGGACTTTAAAACAGTCCATTGTCCCTGGATGGAAAGTGACAGCACATAAAGAGCTTGCACCAGGATGCTGTGGATGATTAAAGGGCAATGACATTTAATAGGTAGTCCTAAGGAGCTTCACAAGGACACAGTCACTTTTGATACAACAGTGTACAACAAATCTCTCATATCTACATCCCCCGCCCCCACTTCAGCAACGTCAGTTTGTTTGAGTGCTAGATACGGGCTTGTCAGTATTCACCAGCACGTGTGATGGTGTGATAGAACTGCAATTTACAAGCTGCAGGCTCTCCAGAAATTACAAATCATTCCTTCGCCTATGGAAGGAGGCCACCTATTGTGGACTGGGAGAAGCTTTTTGGAAGTATTCAGACAGGAACGCTGTTAAGCTCAGATATTTTTTCACAGGCACAGAGGGGGAAAAAGGGAAAGAATTTGTGCGAGATGAAAATAATGTGTTCATAGGGGATCACAGCTATCTCCCATTCTAGTTCAGTTAAGATGGAAGGGGTGTCTGAAACTGAGGGGGAGTCAGCCATGCGGAGAATTGCCTCTTCAATGGGAGCACATTTCTTACGAGGCAAACTAACATTAGCGACAAAATGGCAAAACTGACACATCTATGGCGATTGCAGTACAGCCTCACAACTCGTCTACAATGACAACAGAGCACGGTCATCAAGAGATCTTGCCCCTACTGGTCGTTACTACTCAAAGATCAAAGGGAGACTTACATTATGGATTACTAAGCGCTTATTTTCCGATCAAGTCCACAGAGTCAACATCAGGCTGTACTGTAGACATATGTAAAGCGCTAATAGCATTTAAATTCAGTAGTAGTTTTCACACACGTGTAATCAGATGTGCAGTCTTTCTTCTGCAAAGAAGGGTTTTCCTTTTCTTTCCATCAAAGGGGCAACACTTAACAATAAGGTAAACAAACACATCAGTCGTTACTGAGGAGTGAGTGAGGAACAAATGAGGAATGACTAGATGGTTAACGAGTAATTCCTGAATAACTATGATTTCAGTACAATATAGTTGATAATGATGATTTTCTAGAGAACAGACTGGGAGATACTATATTAATAAATCATCAGATAATGATTGGTTCATAATTATAAGTCAATTAACATACCGCCCACTTTTCTTCATGAGTTGCTCCTAATCAACTGGCAAAAAGTACAATGACTCATTAATAACTAATTACTAAATCATTTTTGTGCACTTCAAGTAAAGTGAAACAAATGTACTGAGTAGTTACCAACAGATGTATTGGATACTCTTTTTGTGTACCTTTTATCCTAAAATGTCACCATCAATGTATAAAAAAAATTACGTATATGGTTACATGTAAGAATTTAAGCTCAAAACAGTCAATTAACTGAAATTAGTGTAGAACAATAGCAGTTTTGATATTATGTCAAAGACATCTATCTGTTCTGAGAAATCTACTTAAGTTATCATGCTAACCAGCTACCCTATGGCTGTCTTGTCTCATAATAGCCCAACACTGTGTACCTTTTTTAAGATGCAATAGTGAGTCACCGTAGTGTCCACTGTGCCCCAGTCCAACATCAGATGAAGAGGTAGCTCTACTCCGAAGGCGTTTTCTGTTTCTGCCGCTCCCAGCAAGAAATCATGTTCAACAGCAGGGAAAAGAAGTGATAGAAGTAGAGGCAAAAGAATTAACATTAGCCTTGCTTTTGACAACTGGGGGCAGAGTGGGATGAAGATTAATGCTGAGCTTGCAGCGCTCTCTTCAAGACTTGTAATTAAACAGCTGCTAACTAAGGCTATTTAGCGAAAGCTTATAAAGGTTGCTAATTGTTTAACATTACAGTTGTTGAAGTTGAAAAAAAGAGACCTATATGCTTCTAAGGTTGAACATCCAAAATATTGTCAATATTGTTCCCTTAATTTGTTTGGAATATGAATTCAACAGTGCAGTGTTGTTGTTTTTTTTGTTGTTTTTTTAAATGAGCTTTTTAACACGTAAAGTTAGCACACCCATAGTCCTACATGTATGTGTTACCAGCCAAACCTCCCCATTAAAAGTGCATGCTTTAGTCAGCCAAAAGCTGTCTAGATAAGGTCAGGTTGCAGCACAATAGATGCATGAAGGCCATCTATTGTGTTGCCACAGAGGAGTCCCTGTTCATTCAATGTTAAAGTTACTGGGCGCCGTTTAGCTCAGTTGGTAGAGCGGGCATTCCATTTGCCGAGGCTCTGCAGTGGACCTGGGTTCGACTCCCGGCCTGGATCCCTTTGCTGCGTATCACTCCCCCTCTCTCTCTCCCTGTTTCCTGTCATATCTTCAGCTGTACTATCAATAAAAAAAAGCCATATAAGGCCAAAAAGTAAGATGGTTCCCCATCAATGAGCCGGGATAAAGTAAATTAAAGTAGACTAAAAACCAGAGGAGGGAATGCGATGACATGATGAAGGTCAAACCACAGTGTTCCTTGCTTTGAAAACATCTAATAAAAAACTCAATTTAAGACTAATTCATGCATTGAGCTCCAAACCCATCTGGCTCCCCAGGCATTAGATTGGTAATCAAAACTTTGAAATGGCTCTCATGGTTGCTGGGTAATCTGCAGTCACTCACCTGCTATGCCCTTCAACAAAATGAGCACGAGGCCAGATAAGGTGAAGGTAAAGAGGTGTTGCGGGTCACTCTTTTAGAAGTTCAAACAAGTGGCAGCGCAGTGCCCTTTAAATAAATACTCAAGGTAAAGTGATCTGATATTGTTTCCATTCATAAAAAAATTACTCACTTGAATCTGCACTCTGAAATATAACTTTACTGTCTAACAATCAGTCCAGCTCCTGCATGCGCTCATATTTGACAGACAAAAATATGATTTGTATCATTATTATTTCTAATATAATAATGATAAAATATAAAGCTCCAAACATATAGAAGAAGAAAACCACATATCTGCTTGTCTGTACACGTGTTTACTCACAGAGACATACTCCAACAACCAAACTTCAGTTTCAATGCAAAGATGATCATGATTCTTTAAGTTTTTGCCAGCCATGCATTTAGTCCTAACTTTGAATTATACAGTATAACAAAGTGTTTACTACGTTGTTCACTATACAGTGTGGGCAAAAATGTAAACAAAATTAATATCTCTCCAGAGTAATTTCACTTCTCGTTAAGAGTCGCACAGTCTGTTGATCATGACAAACATTAGAACACTCACACACACACTGAAAACAATACTAGAACCCTGAAAAGAGCTGATAACAGTACTGTGTCCTTGGAAAGGCTGAACTAATCAGGCTCACATTCTGACAGGCCTGAAATGTCAGGTATTATTTCTTTTACACCTTTTGTGTCTATATAAATTAAAGACCAAGGTGCATGTCAGTTTTACAAATAATCCAAGGGTGTTCTGAAAGAGCAGCAGTCCAGGTAAAACATACTGTTTTAATTAACCGCAACAGGGACCGATATCTCATTGTACAAAGCTACATTTTCAATAAATTCAAATAACAAGCATGAGAACCATCATTCGAGGGAAGCATAATAGTGAGAGCCACTACATCTATGATAGACAAGGATGGTTCACTGTGCTGCACTCTCCAACTCCATTCATAGTCCATCTAGCTGAAGTAAGGGTATTGTAGAAAACAGAGAACAGGACTAAAGGTTATCCTTTCAAAACTCATTTTCCCTTGTAAAAGGACCATTAGCCTTCAGAGTGTGTCTCTCCGTAACATACATACACAGTAAATACACTGCTGGTCAAAAAAATTTAAAGAACACTTTAATCAAACATCACATCTCGATGAACAAAATACTCTAGTTGAAAATATTTACTGATGTACATTGTGTCATTTGTTGAGAACAAAACGAGGAACAACAGTCAGTGGAAACCAAATTCATCAAACCACTGTGTGCTGTATTCAAAATCACACCAACAAGCAAAGTAAAAAATGTAAATCACAGGCTTATCCAACACACTCAGTAGTGTGTATGGCCCCCACGTGCCTGTATATGCTTCCGAAAATATCTGGGCATGCCCTTGATGAGTCGTGGATGGTGTCCTGGGGACCTCCTCCCAGACCTGGATCAGGGCATCAGTGAGCTCCTGGCGGTCTGTGGCGGTACTTGGCGACATCGGACGCGTGATACATAATGTCCCATAGGTGCTTAATTGGATTTAGGTCAGGGGAACAAGAGGGCCAGTCACTGACATCAATGCCTTCATCATCCAGGAACTGCCTACAAATTCTGGCCGCATGAGGCCGGGCATTGTCTGCACCCGGAGGAACCCAGGGCCTACAGCACCAGCTTATGTCTGACAATTGCTCTGAGGATTTAATCCCAGTACGTAACAGCAGCCAGGGTACCATTGGCTATGACATGGAGGTCTGTGTTACCCTCGAGGGATATACCACCTAAGACAATCACTGATGAACCACCAAACCATTCATGCTAGAGGATTTACTGGTAGCATAACATTCACCATGGCATCTCCAGACTCTTTCATGCCTGTCACATGTGCCCAATGTGAACCTGCTCTCATCTGTGAAGAGAACGGGGTGCCACCTGCCAATTCTGGTGTTTTCTACCAAATGGCAATTGAGCAGTACGGTACTCGGCTGTGAGGACAGGTCCCACTCGAGGATGTTGGGCTCTCATGCCACCCTCATGGAGTCTGTTTCTGACAGTTTGGTCAGAAACATGCACACCAGTAGCCAGCTGGAGGTCATATTATTGGGCTCTGGCAGTGCTCCTCCTGTTCCTCCTCACACAAAAAGCAAAAAGCTCCTGCTGCTGTGTTGATGCCCTTCTACTTCTCTGGCCAGCTTGAGACTGTGCTGGGAGACACAGCAAACCTTGTGACGGCACGCACGGATGTACCATCCTGCAGTAGCTGGTCTTCCTGTGCAACCTGATAGGGCTGCAGGTACCACCTCATGCTGCCAGTAGTGACAAGAACACTAGCAGAAGGCAAAACTAGAGAAGAATCAGTCAGGAAGGATAAGTAGAGAGCAGTTCCCTGAATTTTAACTGACTTGGTGTTCTACTGTGAGTGTGCACATGCCTTCCAAAAAAATTTCAACACTTTTCTACATTTTGTACTCGCCTCCCCTGTTGATTTTGAGTGGTTATTGTGAATGTTCTGAATAATAAACGTAATCTAGTAGCCTTGTTCATTGACATAATAACTCTATGGTACATAGTATACAAAGTACAATGACAATGGTAAAATATTAGTCTTCCTATCCTCAGCCTCACCCGTGGCCTATGATAAATTTGGCTGAAAAGCATCAAACATATCTGGTAACACTGGAGGGAGATCGGTGTCTAATAGCAGATTATTAGCTGTCGTTTCTCCAGTAAACAAACTGATCTCTTTGGCCGTAGTTTCTGCCAGAGACAGCAGGGCAGCCCGCATTGCAGACAGCCAGCCTGAGAGGCTGAAGAGGTCAGTGTGTTTCCTGGGGAAACTACAGCTCATAAACCACCAGTATCAGTACCACAAGCAAAACAGACATTACCAAAGACAAACCATGAACGCACATGTCAAGCAATGACCTAGATAATAACAGTAGGATACAGTATAATTCGTAAATGGCGTCTTTCCTTTACTGTAGAAGTTGATGTTGCTGCGTTTTCTGTTTTTTGGAGTGATTTTTGATTTGGTGTTTTCATATATTCTGTTATCTTTTCCTATTAACTATTTTGATTTGCAGTTCAGGGCCACAGGATTGTCACATAATCTCAGTAGTAGACGAGGGTTAGCAAAATGTCTAAAAAAAAGTCCTTTTTCGACTGACAGCCTCAGTCAGCCGATTTTGAATAAAACAAACATCTTGCCCATCCCAAACAGTATGTGTATGATATGTAACATTCAGCCTGCAACATGATTTAGTCACTTAAAATAGATTATTATTGTTTGAGATTGTTTTCGGTAATTTAAACGAAAAAAATATGTATTCAATTTTAATGACTGATTTGTGAATACATATTTTAAAACATTTCACACCTGAAAGACTGAACAAAGCACCAACCTCAAACTCATTTGATTAGAAAATAGCCATGCACAGAATCGCCTGCTATTTCTCCCACAGCTATAACATCTCACTGAAGTTAAAAGCCATTATGATTCTCTGCAGAAGGCTGCAGAGGTAGCCCAACTCATACATCCTTAATGGACACATGCCTCGCAGCCAAAGACCGTGATTAAGTGTCACCTCTCCCTTTTTTCATCTGAGAGAGGTCTGCACTGCCGATTTCAGGAAGTGCCACCTCATATCTAGCCATGGTCTTCACGAGGAATAGGAAGAGTGATGACCAAAGGTGAAGAGGGTTGCTAAGTTGTGAAAGTTGTGAGTGACGGCTACGTGTCAGTTGAAGACGTGGGGTCAGAGTTCATTAACTGTCTCCCCCTTCTAATGAACCTTTTTCTGGCTGAGGGGTTTTAGCAATCGCTGCAGTAAAGCTAGTTCAGCATGAGGAGTCAGGAGCACAAAGTCAAAGTCACCCCTCGCAGAAGGCAGACAGATTGGGTCAGTATCAACGTCAACCCCTTGAAAAGCAGCAGGCAGGAACTAGGCACATGCAATTGAATCAGACTCATTATCTCAAAATCTTTTACTGCAGAGACACCCATGAAAATTAGAGTAGAATAGAGTCATCGGATCAAGAAAAGGTCACGATTTAGCACATAGTGATTTACGTGGCAGGTGAATAACACATTCAGTAGGTGCCAAATTAACAATGAGGCTCAAATAGTTTGGAATATGCCGCAGTCATTTTCATTAAGGTTCTCTTCACTCAAAATCACATGATTTGTACAGGAGTCTGGGGGTGCTGAAACAGACATTGTGTTCTTGTTGAGCTTGAAGCAACATTGTGTAACTTTTTACCGTAAAATAACAGCCTCACAATCGTCTTGATGCAGCAGTGTCTTGTAGTAGGGTGATTGGTGTCTCTGTCTCAGCCACTCCGCCTCCCCGTCACTTGTGTCTGCACTATGTGACTTCAGTGAGAGCGTAGGATCAAAGCGTTACAAGTTCAAGATACAAGTTTTCAACACATAACATTGTTATGGCGTAATGAGTTTTGTTTGTAGTTAGCAGCTACATTACATCTGGCAAGTTGTTACAGACCTGGGATTTGTATTTGCGACAGTGGTGTTGCACTCAGAAACTGTAGGGGGGGTGACAAATGGCACAAAATGCCACTTTAAGTCCTCAGCTTCTCTGGCGCAAATATGAGCCTACTGTTCTTTTACATGGTTTCCTTGATTACATTTGCATACAAAAGTAGCAACCCACTGTGGCACGTTGACTTCAATGAAGAAAAACAGGCTAAACTATGCGTTTCTTTTTGTTCAAAATACTAACTTAGGCTCTCTGTGAACAATATAACATGAATTTGATGTTCTACAGCGAAGGAACCATGTGACAATCTGGTACATACTTTGCTCAACATCAGGGATTATTTCCATCCAGACCCAGCTGAGTAAGTGCTCATTTACCCAGAAAGGAGAGAGGCTGGGCTGAGAGCAGTAACCTAAATACTGCTTGTTTTGCAATTCTGTGATCTCTGAGTATGGGAGAAAAGGGGAAAAACACAAAATGGAAAGCAACAGAGTAATGTATTCTATCTCTCTTTCCCTACATAGGAGTCCTGCCTCCGAGTAGTACCACGTCTGGTTGCGTGTACTGTGATTTACGGAGCAGTGGCAGAGATCCATTAGCAATGAAACAACATACCCTCTATCCAGGAAGTGATTTATGTATTCAATAAGCCTCTCTGGCTCTCATTCCCTTCTTCCCCTCATTTCACTTCCTTATTCTTGACAGCAGCAGTAAGAAAAGCCACAGCATGGGTAAGTGTCCTGGGTAGGTGAGACTACAAGTGCACCATGAACCTGCTGTAACGGCTGCTTGCTTGGCTGCCTTGCAGCAGTAACACACTGTATCTCTGTGAATACCTCCTGCAAAGCTGTTCAGCTAGCAAGTTAATTTGTTCAAAATGACATTATGCAACCGCCCCCCCTTGTGGCCCAGTTGTTGAAAAACAAGTGCCCTCTTGGTAGCCAAAACACGTGCTAAACTGCCCTCTTGGGTGGAAAAAACACACTAAACTGTCCCCTTGGCTGGTTAAAACATGATAAACTGCCCTCTTGGGTGGCAAAAACGTGTGCTTAAGTGCCCTCTTGGGAGGCAAAAACGCGTGCTAAAGGTCCCACCTGGTTGGCAAAATACAACTGCCCTCTTGGGTTGCAAAAACGCGTGCTAATGTGCCCTCTTGGGAGGCAAAAACGCGCACTAAAGGTCCCACCTGGTTGGCAAAATACAACTGCCCTCTTGGGAGGCAAAAACTCATGCTAATGTGCCATCTTGGGAGGCAAAAACACTTGCTAAAGGTCCCACCTGGTTGGCAAAATACAACTGCCCTCTTGGGTGGCAAAAACGCGTGCTAATGTGCCCTCTTGGGAGGCAAAAATGTGTGCTAAAGTGCCCTCTTGGGAGGAGAAAACATTTGCTAAAGTGCCTTCTTGGGAGGCAAAAACGCATGCTAAAGTGCCCTCTTGGGAGGCAAAAAAACGTGTGCTAAAGTGCCCTCTTGGGAGGCAAAAACACGTGTTAAAGTGCCCTCCTGGTTGGCAAAACACACTAAACTGCCCTCTTGGGTGAAACAAACACTTAATTGCTCTCTTGGGTGGTTAAAACAAGTTTAAGCGCACTCCCGGTTGGAAAAACATGATAACCTGCCCTCTAGTGTTGGGTGGTATGAACGCGTGCTTAAGTGCCCTCGTGGTTGGTAAAACACAAGTGCTCTCTGCCATTGCGCTGCCATTGGATGGAGAATATTGATTCCAATTAAGGCATGCAAGCTTTCCCAGAGTCATTTTATGGTCTCAACAAGTTAAACCCTGTTTATGTTCAATACACTTTGTATGGCCATTAGCACATATTTTCTGTTTTTTTTAAATGTATTTATTTATTTATTTTTTGCAAACGGCCGATGGGCTAATAAACTTTCTAGATTTTATTTTCAATTTACAATTTAGGCTAGGTCAGTTAGATTCATTTTATTTAGTATATTAGGGAATAAATTGATAGCAGCTAGATAGATGGTAACTTAAGTTTTAAGAACACATTCCCGTTGTTAAAATAAGTCCATTCCATCCATTTAAGTATTCAGTTTTAGACACACTCTCTCTCAAATGGTCACATGTCAGTGGGGACTTAATACTGACTGAGGTGCAACCCGGCATCCTACTGCTGTGTGAGGTAGTAGCTAATACAGCAAGCTGTGTATTAAGTTACCAATGTTGCATTACTAAATACTGGTGTATGTAGCCTGGAAGTGCTATTATTAGGTAGAGATGCCTATCACATGTTTAAGCCTATGCTGAGGAGCTAGCCTAGCTAAGTCTTGAATAGCTTTTTAAAGCTTTTTTATTCTATTTTAATTTTTAAAAATGCTTTTCTTTAAAATGCCTTTTTAAGTGCACAGCTCAGTTGGAAACATATACAGTGGCTTGCAAAAGTATTCACCCCCCTTGAACTTTTCCACATTTTGTCACGTTACAACCACAAACTTAATTGTATATTAATGAGATTTCATGTGATAGACCAAAACAAAGTGGTGCATAATTGTGAAGTGAAAGGAAAATGATACAAGGTTTTCAAACATTTTTAAAAATAGAAAACTGAAAAGTGTGGTGTGCAAAAGTATTCACCCCACTTTACTCTGATACACTTAAATAAAATCCAGTGCAACCAATTGCCTTCAGAAGTCACCCAATTTAGTAAATGGAGTCCACCTGTGTGTAATCTAATCTCAGTGTAAATACAGCTGATCTTTGAAGGCCTCAGAGGTTTGCTAGAGAACATTGTTGAACAAACAGCATCATCAAGCCCAACCGGACAGGTCAGGGATAAAGTTGTGGAGAAGTTTAATAAAGCATGGTTAGGATATGGAAAAATATCCTAAGCGTTGAACATCTCACAGAGCACGGTTCAATCCATTGGATGGGAAGATGGATGGAGCCAAATACAGGACAATCTTGGAAGAAAACCTGTTAGAGTCTGCAAAAGACTTGAGACTGGGGCGGAGGTTCACCTTCCAACAGGACAACAAGCCTAAACATACAGCCAGAGCTACAATGGAATGGTTTAGATCAAAGAATATTCATGTGTTAGAATGGTCCAGTCAAAGTCCAGACCTAAATCCAAGTGAGAATCTCTGGCAAGACTTGAAAATTGCTGTTCACAGACACTCTCCATCCAATCAGAATAAACTTGAGCTATTTTGCAAGAAGGAATGAGCAAATATTTCAGTCTCTATATGTGCATCGCTGGTAGAGACTTACCCCGAAAGACTTGCAGCTGTCATTGCAGGGAAAGGTGGTTCTACAAAGTGTTGACTCAGGGGGGTGAATACTTTAGCACACCACACTTTTCTGTTTTTTATTTTAAAAAATGTTTAAAAACCATGTATCATTTTCCTTCCACTTCACAGTTATGCACCATTTTGTGTTGGTCTATCACATAAAACCCCATTAAAATACATTTACATTTGTGGTTGTAACATGACAAAATGTGGAAAAGTTCAAGGGGGGTGAATACTTTTGCAAGCCACTGTATGTCCATGCTTCATCATAGTTTGTTTCTTTTGAGGTGTCAAATAAATATTTTAAATGTGTATTGTTCCCTGTGTTTTTATCACAGAGCCCTATTGGGTGAAGAAAACACACTAAACTCCAGAAGACTATTAAGATCAAGAAATACTATGAAACATTACTGTTGCACGCCACTGCCCTCTTGTATCAATGGCCATGTAACCCCTTACTCTCCTGTTTGTTTGCTTACACAAAAGACAAGTTCAGGTGACTGAAAGTGAGCCATGCAGTACTTTACTGAACCTAATGTGTTTGTTCATCTACTCTGGTGTCACAGAGAGCTCACTAAGTAATAACTGATTATGAGCTTCATTAGTCCAGATTGTAATTTGATCTCACCTGAGAAATTAAGTACAGGTAATGACGAGACATCTTTAACGGTTATATTAATGGTGTTATGGCTGGCAATAAGGTGAGGACCCAAATACAGACGCAACGGCAGTCAGGTTAAGAAACAAAAAGCAAGCCTTAATAAAGTGAGCTGTAGTCCAAAAATCAAACTCCAGGCAACGGAAAGGGCCATAACAAAAGCGAAATAAAGTACAAAACAGTAATAAAAAAACAAGGGTATAGAACATGAGGAGCAAACACAGAGACATCAGGAACAAAACAGGACCCGTCATTTTCATGCTTCTCATTCATTATCTATGTTCGAAGCCATGCAATGCGTTGTGGCAGCGACCTGTTGCCTGCTCTTCATTTGTATAATGTTGAAATCTGGCCTCTACATATCAGACGCGACGCCTCTGGGAACTCCTAAACATCTACAAAATTGTCAAATTAAGATACGACAGATTCTGCAACGGCATTGCTTATTTATCGCCTAAAATGTATTCAGAAACAAATGTCAACAAGCTATTTTTGGAATAAGAGTTTCCAAACTAGCAAAAGACCATGTTGGTCATGCTTGAAATTCATCCAATCGGGTGCAGTCAGTGAGTGTTTGCGTGGATGACCGAAGGTGTAGCCCGTATCGGTCAGACGCGCAAGGCTGGGAGGGTTAGGTGGCCTCTCGTGAAATAGCGCCCCCGTGGACACATACAGTACCTTAAAGAAAAAGCTCAGGCCTAAATAAACAGGGACTAATTCACAAATTAAACACTGGTGCACACAGTAAAATGGCAGGAAAGAGACAAAGACAGGCATTGGAAAGCCATGACAAAACATATGACACAGAACAAAATAAATACAGGAAACACCTAATGTGAAAACCAATAACATGACAATGAAAGGAAAGTAACTTGCAGAAGGCAAACAGGGTCATGCAAAAGCCCATACATGTTAACATGGTTACCAAATAAAACATGTAATAATGGTTGTGCCTGCAACAGAAATGGCGATGATAAAACCAAATATGGCTACATCGTGAAGTGCCGGCAGGGAAAATTCCACTGAAGGCAGGCAGATGAGTGAAAGGGGTGAAGGACAAGATGAGGAACCTTGAAGGAGACCTGGAAAAGTGACGAGGGAGTGCATCAGAAGAGGCAAGTGAGGACCAAGCAGCAGAATCCTGCTGACTACTCTGCTCTCAAACAGCTGGGTATGGAAACTCGCAGCAGTCCTTAACATACGGTATCACCGAGCAATTAATCTACAGAGGGGAAATTATGGGAAGGACA
Source organism: Sparus aurata (assembly GCF_900880675.1). NCBI lineage: Eukaryota > Metazoa > Chordata > Actinopteri > Spariformes > Sparidae > Sparus > Sparus aurata. The sequence goes on from NC_044190.1 coordinate 28,290,335, forward strand.
ACAGAGAGAGGGAGAGAGAGCTGGCAGAAGGGGTCAAGAAAGTAAGAAATCAGCAGAAAAGGGTTTGAAGAAGAAGAAAGAAAGCTGCTTACAGTAACACCCATTAATTTCCCCAAAGACAGGTGTTGGGCATATTAATCCAAATAAGAGAGCTAAGCTTTGCCAGAGTCTCTGCTCCAGCCAGAGCCCTTCATATCCCATCCAGCTACAAGATGCTTTCAATTAGAACTGGGACAGAGTTGTAATATAAAGGCCAAGTTACAAAGGAGGAACTAGTCTGCTACTGGCCACATAGCTTCCAACCTAGTTCTAATTTTAATCCAAAATTATACCTCATTGGTCCAAAAACTATAGATCTGTGCCTAATCTTAACTACAAATTATCATATAAATATACACAAATTGTTGCTTTTTATTATACGATTTGAAAGAACAACTTTTCTTATTTATTAGTGTTTGCAGTTTGGCCAGAGAGTTAAAATCCCAGAGCAGGCACAGGCTGTAAAGAGGAGAAGCACATGCAGGAAAAAAGTTTAGACCAGGGATCTGAATTAAAGGACCGTCACATTATAGCTGCAGCAGCAGGAGTTGTATGACACATCTGAGCTCATAGGCTACAGCTGGCTCACTTTCTCTTAAGCCAAATCAGACACTGGGGGCCCTCATCCCACAGATAGCGTTGGAAAATGAGTTTAACTGGCATCCTAGAGTTTGCATTTGGGAAGAGTTATAAGTTCAGAGACTTTGCCTCATCAGCTCTTTGACAGAGCAAGGGCGCACTGAAAGAATAGTGGTTGAGATCACTTTTTCTGTCGTGGTCACAAGATAGAGAGGGGCTATGTGTGTGAGTGTGTGTGTGTGTGTATGTGCACACACCTGTGCATATTCAAAAGCTAATCAGCTCCCACTCAGTGCTTCGCCTGAGCTACAGTGAGCTGGCATTTCTCTTGCATTGGACACATTCCTTGGGTGTCATAACCACTTTGGCCGGTTGCCAACAAAATTAAATGAAACAAGAATGGCACTCAGTAGAGCACATGCCTCCACAGAGGCCCAACAGTCCACTTTAATTTAGTCAAGCCTAATCCAGTATCAAACAGAAAACATATTTTAATCATTTTTTTTATCAAGATCTATGTGTTACATCCCAGGAAATTAAATAAAATGGCAAAAAATGGATTTGTCACTTTATCCTGATCCACACCAGAAGGGGTCGTTTTTGGAATCAGACCCATCCTACCTCCAAGTTTTGTGGAAATCTTTTCAGCAGTTCTTTGTGTAATCCTGCATGCAAACGAACCAACCAACAAATGGACACAGGGGAAGCATAACCTCCTTATTGGAGGAAATGAGGATTTAAAGTAAGTTAACAACAAGCCTGGTTTTATACTACTTCACCTGTCATTAAAACAAAAGTGATCATATACACAAAGGTGAATAAATGATGCTGTATTGTCTGGACTGACTTGCTGTATCATATCAAGTGGAGGATGCACATAATGGACTTGCAGAGAAATAAAAAAAATGTTTGTACAGAACAACACATATATAAAAAATGGTATACTCCATATGTACTTGCACAAGCGAGCATTTAAGGGAGGCATTCAGCGTTTCTGCTAATAGCCTGTTGTGCTCACAACAAGCAGAATTTGTGTATTCAGCAAGTTGAGTGCCTGCAACATACCAAACCTCCAAATGGGCGAGGGGAAGTGGATTATATTGCCAGAGTGGTTTCAAACTGCCACTGGTGTCTATTACAACCACCGTGAATCAATGCTGAATAAAGCTTCGCCTTTTGTTTCTCTGGGCCGCACATTGGTAAACAGTCCCGGGGGGCTTGCTCAGAGACCTTCGTTTGACTGTTTCTTTTTTCTTCTTGTATGTTTTCATTGATTTTGGGCCGGCCTCCAAATGGGGAATAAATGAACCAATTGACTTGCTTTATACTATGCATTCTTGTGAGATTTGGGAGGTGTGTTCTCCAAGTGCATTCTTTAAGCCACGCAGTAATAATACCGACATTCAAGAGATGAGTCTTCTCTCTGTAGTCAGCACTGATGCACAGATTGCATTGCACTAGCTACACATTTACTTGTTTAAGCCTTACAATTGCAATCCATCTTGTGTAAAGGACAGGTTCACCCAAAAAGGAAAATTCGTAGTCCCCCAAAACGTTTCTGGAGCTTTACAGCAAAACGGCGTTGCAGCATTCACTGAATTGATGGGGACTTCAAACATAAATAACAAGGGAAAAAAAACATAAAATGTATCCATCCGGCGTAGACAAAGTCTCTGGAAGCGCTGAGATCCCAAACTGATTCCAAAGGATGTTATATACACCCTTGACGTGCCGATCAAGCTTCAGCACCCACTTTAACACCTTAGTTTAGCAGCTACAGTGAAAACTTTGGCTCAACAAAGGGTGTAAATAATGTCTTCAGAAAAATCCATTTGGGATCTCTAGGCTTCTGGAGACTCGATTTCGCCGGCGAGCTACATTTGTTTCCAAGCTGTTTTACATTTAATAACAAGTCCCATTTTTGTTCAGTTGATCAGTACAATTCCTGCAACACAGTTTTCCTGTGAGGCTCTAAAAATGTTTCGTGGACTACGAAAAATTCACCCGACTGTTCCATCGGCACAGGGGTGGTGAGAAGATAATGACTGAATTTTTTTCCAGCATTCTGATGGAGCATAGTGAGGTATTTTTTAATAGCTGACCTGAGTGCAGCAGCGTCAGCATCAGAAATGAATCAGGCGTTAAGCAACCGCTCAAACAAAACTGCAAAAGTATGCTTTATTCTTTTACCCACAGTGGTACCGAGTCATGCGGACTTGGCTTTGGTTTATAGATATCCACTGAGGAGACTTCTGCAGGCGCGCACATTCCAACTGAAACAATGGGAGTGGTGCTCAAACGACAAATTTGAGTAATTATTCCCATGAATTACCAGGAACTCGTATTCCCTAACACTCAATCAGTAAAAAAAAATAAAATAAATAACAGACTGTATTACTTCAAGCCATCTGCTGAGAGAAATGCTCAAGTGTTAATTTGTGTACTGTCTTGTCCTCTAGCATTAACGCAGTAAACACCCAGTGAGTTCGTCACTTCACTAGGAGAGAGTGCCCTTTTGTTACTTAATGCCTTTAAATTACATTCAGACTCTGTTTTCAATTCACAGTGTAACAAAACAACCTAGCGGGAGAAAACTGGTTACAAAGGTCTTCATCAAAAGGGTAATTTCACGCTGAGATTAAAAGGCTTAAGTGCGATCTATGAACCAGTCAGAAAACAATTGTTGTGAGCTCATTTGGTTAAGAATGTATTCGTTGGTAAAGCCTTACATGTGCCACGACTCAAATCAGAGCCTAAATATGTAGCATTGACACTGTGAGATACATTTTATCAGTGCAATAAATGTTTGATAGCTTTCACTGATGGGGGGGAAAAAAAGCCCCTAACTGTCTGTCTTTCAGTAGGAAGGTGGCACTGAGGTGATGCTGCATCTGCACGGTTAAGTATCTTGGACATCCCCTAGTGTCTTCAAACAGGCGGTACAACACACGTCTGAGGAGGAAGACTGAGAAGGGGCATGCAGTTTTCTCACCACTGTGCACCAAGAGTCTTCACAGAGTTTTTACACTCACACTAACCAGGTCAAAGCAAAGTCTGATAATTTTTTTTTTCTCTCGAGGAGGTGGACGACTTTCGATGGACTGGAATTTGCTGCGATGCACCAACGGGGAGTAGGCAGAGAAATAATCAATAGAATTACGTGAAATATCAGGCCGAACCACACAGAAACTGCTGTTACGAAAACCCTTAAGGTGTGTCTATTTAGAGCTCAACTGCGCTGAGAAAAGGCACAGAGGAAAAAAGTTGCGAAAAGCTTTTTATGTACCGCACACGCGTGATTCATTTGAGCCGGGGCATCGGCTGCCGAGGTAACGACAGGCGATGAGATAGTTTTAATGTTTCTGCTCCTTCCGTGGATGAGAGCGGTTCAGAGGCGCCTCAGTTAATGAGACTCAGTCGGTCTGGTTTGGAGTCTGACTCTCAGTGCACCACCCACTGAGTTCACATATTAGAAATTGCACTAGTGGTAGAGAGTTCAGTCAGTGGAAAACAATGTGTCATTTTCATCCATGTCAAATGATATAGATAGAAGAAGAAAAATGTTATCTTTCTGGATGAGATCATTTCAGGGTGAAGTCATCTATCATTTGTCTCATCAAGGCCTTCTGACTGCGGGAATCTGCGGTAACGCTTCATTTCACCATCTCGTCTAATTCCCCAGACTTCCCATCAACACGCCTTCTGACCCAGTTTGAGAGTGACGTAAAACGTCGTAAAATTGTCCACTGAGTTGCCCTCAAGTCAGTTTTCGTCCCTTGACCTGTCCTTGCACTGGCCATTGTGGTAATTATCTAATCTCTGCGCTGATGTCTGCTGAAGACGGCTGCACTATAATTACTTTAAGTAGCCTTTATTAGAGATAATGGACCTTCAGCATTAGAACACATCTAATTACAGCTGCCAAATTAGGCTCTAATATCTACACTCCACCTGAGAGAGTTTAACAAGTGTTGTACAAGTCGATGAATTAAAACAGGGACTTGTCTTCAGGAGACAGATATAAGTGGTGCCCAACCAGTTAAGTGTGTAAACAAGTGGGGGGATGCAAGCTACAGACATAGTACATCATTTCCCTTGACGACAGACAAAAATATCAGATGGGAACATTTTCTTTTTCTCTCCCTTTTATTTTTTGAGGAATAATACTTTGATGGTGGGTCGTTATACTGATAAACCCACGTTACAACGTGGAACTGAATATGATGTGAAGAGATGGCAACACAATTAGAGATGGATATAGAGCCAAAGTTCATCAGGGTTACAATTTTAAAAAAAAAATCTCTTTGTGTTTTGGAGGATAATGGCGAACTTTGTGCATTCAGACTCTAAGCTGATTGACTGTATTCAGTGTTTAGGGTGTTATCATTGGTAATTATTACTTCCATCACCCCTTCCAGTTTGGCATGTAGTGCCCTATTCATGTCATGAGTTGTTTTCTCATAATAATTCCTTAATTTTTTTTGTAGAAAATGAATTACACACAAATCTAAAAAAAAATGTATCTAAAAGTTCATCAATGGTGTCATAATAACATGTACAGTAACCTAGAGATATTACCTCTGATGTATAATACTGTCTATACAAAAGCAGCCCTGTCGCCAGGATAAACTGTTGCCATTTAATGCTTCTGCAAACCACTTATACATTCATATTATGACTATGCTGATTTTTCTACAGAATGTGTCATATCACGTTTACATTACCTGTTTATGACCTGCCTTTTCTATATAGGGAGTTGGAGGTGACAGTGGTGGAGTTCCAGGCGATAAGGCTGATTCGTTGTTTCAACATTTGTAAGTGTGAAAACGCTGGATATTTTTAAGAAGACCTCAACAAAATAGGTAGTTTTAGCCCGAACACAATCTTTTAGAATACTGACTATCTTCCTGCTTCTTTGTTGTCTGCACCATGCAATATTTCATGCAAAGACTGTGCTCCCAGTGAATGCACACCAAATCTAGAAGAAAATCAAATTAACCGTGCTCTGACTCGGTTAATTTGCCTCGAAGATAAGGAAACACTTTCCCTCACTGAGAGAAAAACATTTGTTTGTACGGCTTTAGGCTGAGCCCTGGTGGGAAAATGCTGAACTACAGATTTACTACCCAGAGACACAGACGGGCACACACACAGAAAAGACTCGATGAGACATTCTGTCATAGGTGCTGTCAACACGAGACAGAAAACCAAAATTGTCAATGTATTTGTGGAGATAAAGTGACACAAAAATTCTCCCCATCATTTCATCGGAGTAGGAATCCATTAAAATATCCAGGAGGCCTCTGAATGCCTCTGAATTATTAAAGAATGATGACTCCCACTTTGTTTTCTACACCCACTTTAGGAAAATACCTCTAATGAAAACAAGTCTAAGAAGGTCGAGGGAAAAGTCCTTTTAACAACATTTGGTAAAATGACTTACTTACTAATGAGACTTTCCAAAACAATGGTCAGCAAAATTAGGAACTCATCACCATCAGCCTACCTTCATACATTATAGATGTTCACATTTTTGAGTGTGTTTTTTACAAGCGCAGGTCCCGGCAAACTGTAGAGTGTGGGGTAAATAGTGTACACACGTATAGAGACAGTCTGAATATGCTTCTCACATTGAACTGTTAACAGTAAACGTGGGAATGCATTTTGATATCTGGCTTGACATTCATATATTTCTCTGTGGCTCAGCTGTCAAATAAATGGAGCGAGGGTGTGGAAAGTAAATACCTAAAGTCAGTTGTAGATGTTTTTTTCAAAAGCTAATACCTGTCAGCAGCTATGGCATCAGTCACTTGAGGGTGGCACTCTGAGTTATTATTCTACATGTCGTGTCGGCAGTTTTGATGCAATGTGCTTGCCATTTGAATTCCTTGCGACAGCTGAAAAAAGATTAAAATATGACTTATTTCAAGATCGAAGATGTACACTTAAATAAGAGATAGGGCGGGGGTTCCGGCAAAGATGTATGCACAGACTGCTTTTAGGGGCCAACAAAGAGGCTGGCGAAGCTCGTGGTTAAAAATAAGGTCCAAATCTGCGTGGCAGGAATTGGTTATAGGCCAGACCTGAGGGTCAGTTCCACACCACAAATGCTGCCACAACAACATTTGGCACGATTGACACAATATGAGTTTTTGCAAGTGGCATAGCAAAAAAGGAAGGCAATATCGAGCCTGCGAGTTCTTCAAAGAGGGCCACCCTTACAGTCACCAAACTAAACTATAGCCAGACAACAATAATTCATTGAGATTTTGTTGGTTGCCCTGGGAGGGGGGCCAAAAGCTGACAAAAGCGGACATGTCTAAGGCCTGTTAGCAACTCTTGACCACAATAGAAAACTTTTATGTCGTAGGGGCCAGACCTGCAATTCTCATTGGACTGCACAGGCCCAATTTCTGCATTCAATATGTAGTTTTTCTCAGCATTTCATTGCAAGGAGAATGATTAAGGGACCTCATGAGGTACATCCAGGGGTTTCAAGGATAAAGGCAGCAAGAAAATGGCAGAAAGATATACAAACATCAACAACACTACATCCATGGGAGTGGCCAAACCAACCATTAGACCTCATGTGGTTTTCTGTATTGGAGTAGATGTTTCTTCCTTTGAGTAGATTGAAGCTCCCAATGCAGTCTATGACTTGACAGTGACACATAACATTAGAAGAATTGAGGACAATCTTCACCACACACTCAGTCCCCGCTGTCTCCTGTCAGCGGACCAGCATCAAGCACGTGGCAACTGCACGGAGGCATCATGACGGTATCAGGAAGATGAAGGAGGGCAGGGACTTTGAAACAAAGTTTACTGGGTGTCGCTGAAATATGGACCCATTCGACAGCCACTGGACCACTCTCGCTGAGCTGCTAATGAACTGGAGGATAAGGACAGAGCAAAGCCGGGTGCATCCTACACTAACTGGAAAAACACCGGAGTGCTAACTGAGTCAGTGTCGGTCTTTGTATGAGGGCACGCAAGCCAGAAGTAGACTCGAGGAATTAATTCAAAGAACAGTGCCAGATTCGTACGTGTTGTGACAACATCCTCCAAGGTAAGAGCACTGAGGGAGACACTACAGTACAGTAAGAAACTGGACTTGAGCCATTGAAATAATGTATTTAAATTCATAGATTCTAGAGACATTTTAATTTGTGAACTATGAGAGGAGGGATGTTGTGAGTTAGGAAGATTTTAATTTAATTCTCTTATTCAGCTTTCAGATGGAGCCAAAGGCTAAGAAGAGTGTAGACAATGGCTCCAAAATAATTAAGTGTTTGTGAAACTCGAGGACAAATATAGCTATGAGCAGTCAGAGATGCTTGCTGTCGTCCAGGGGTTTGAAGAGTTCTCAAAAAAAATCATTGGCCCTTACAATCTGGACTGTGAACGACATCCTCTGTCCTTAGACCATCAATACAAGTGAGGAAAAACTTGCCATGTTGTGGGAAAGAAAATCTTACGGGGGGGGAGATGATGGAAGAAACCTCAGGAAGAGCCACAGAGGAGGGATCCCTCTCCCAGGACGGACAGACGGGCAATAGATTTTGCATGTGCAGAAAAGAACAACAACATGACAGTTTACAAATTGCATTGACAAAATATCTGATACAAATTATAGTACAGAGCCACACGACCTCCTCTCAACCGTGGTGACCTGGAAGAGGGTAGGTAACTGGATGTTTACTAGTTCTCCTTCAGCCAAACAATGTAGTACTGGCTGAGTGATTACAGACACTGAGTGATCAAATTAATTTTTTTTATTACTGATAAATTGTTAGATGAGTAAACAATTTCCTCTATATTCATCACAGTGCACCAAAAGACATAATTATCTGTGTGTATTGTGTCTCAGCTGTCACGATGTTGCATTAGTGAATGATAGAAGCCGCACGATCGTGGCTGACAGCAGCTCGTTTGACAGTCCTCCGAATGCCTTCACGCTCACACATTACTCGTGGAGCAAGAGAGTAATCTGTGAATTGTATACGGTTTGAATTGTGATACAAAAGATCTTTGATGTCTCTGGTGGATGTAGGTGGTAATAATAATCACTCATACCACTAATTATTTATAAGATGGCAAGAAAATAGCACACTGAAGTACCAGGGAGAACTGTCGAAGAGAATCAGTGCAACAGCTGCTTCAACTCTTCTGATATTGCTCATGACGTGCAGAAAGTGAGAGGTATTCAAGACAAAGATTGAAGATTTATTCTTCTAATAAAATCTTTTATTTGATTTTAATCATGTCGGCTAATATTTCTTTCATTCTCCATCTGTCTCAAGGTCTCTGTCAGATCAATCTCTGAGGAACATCAAATATAACAAGATCAAGCAGATGAAAAGGAAATGAGAAAACCTGTCAGGAAGACAAAAAAGACATTGATTTTTCATAGATTCAGCTCACTTCATATTTCAGTTCATAGAATAAATATGTGTCGTTTGTCTAAACCAATAAAACCGCCTAAAACCCAATTTTTTTTTATTTGATAACGCTAAGTTTTTCCAGCATGAGAGTATAGAAAGGTGTTCACTTCTGGTATACACGAAAAAATGGTTCCACTGCATTTAGTACAGCTCTTAAGACATTAAGTGCTCCTCTGAAGAATGGGTAAAAGGAATCTTGGGGGGAAAAAAAACAAGCAAGTTCTTGTTGAGTTTAAGACATACAGTATTTCCTTAAACCTACTTACACACCAACAGGCATGAGTATAAAAGAAGAGAGGGAGGGGTTTGCTCACAAGTCAGAACACAAAAAGGCTGAACTCATCGAGGACTGCTGCAACAGCACGACAGGAAATAAAGGATTTAAAGGCATTTTTACTGAAAAGTTCTCTTTCTCGCGTCACGACTGGCATCTTCCTCACGACAGCGTTGATTATAATAAATCGGCAAAGCATTCAGTGTGATTTTGCAATAACACAGTAAAAGTAGGTAAGCTAGAGCATCCGAATGTTAATGCAAATATATTGCAGCACCACTGCTATAGGCCTACATGCATTCATCCCCACTTTCCAATCCCCGAGCAACCCCGCGTCTCATTGTAACCTACTTACGGCTTTTATGCCACAGTGAAATATGAGTGTTTGTCCAAAAACGATGAACTGCTCTCACATGTGCAATGATTTAATGACTTTTGTTTCACAGGAGATTAATGGAGTAATTCAGAGTTTTGTTTTGTGCACTGCCCTGGTATGGTATGGTGGTCTCTGTCTGTTTCAAATTAAGACGGCGTCTTTTTCCTTCGAGTCGCTACTGGAATAATTCAGGCATGCAGGTTTCTCCTTATTCCATCTATTAAATGTCTTTTTTTAACATCTTCACTTGTGTCTTTACTTTGTACTTTACATGAAGTCGGGAGGAGTCTTTGCTTTTGTTTATGTCTGTAGTCTTTCGTTTAATCAACTCTTTTTTTTTTTTTTTATGTCTTTGGTCGGTGGAAGCTCGTTAGGTGCTCTGTCATACACTCATGTACTGTCGGCATGATTTTAATATCATAACGATTGATTACATGAAGAACCATTTATCAAATCAAGATACTGATTATGAAATTAAGTTTTTTTACCTTAGCACATATGCCATTTGCACCACAACAGACTGGATGATTCTGGGGTATATTGATATTTTCAGACTGAACAAAGTGCTTCTGAAACAGCTCTTGGAAAATGACAAGTGCTGAACTGTACTGCACACTCACTCTGAGTCGACACTCAGGCATTCACAATGTTACACAAAGACATCACAGATTGTGCACTTATAACTTCCAAAAACAGGAGTACTGATGTAAGACCTGTCATTAGTTTATACTTGTATAGTATTCATGAAATGCACCCATTGAGACCATTAAGATGTCTTAAGGCCAGTAAACAAATAATTGATTCACCTTCTCTATCGTCTAAGTTTACAGGAAATTGTGGGACTGCTTCCAGCGGCAAAAATAATTGTTTTGTGACAAAGTTTTTGGGGTTGAATTCGCATTAAATCATCTGTGCATCTTATAACCACTGATTTCAGTAAAAAACTACAACTCTTTAATGTCCCGCCACCTGCAAATATGAAGTCACTTCAACGTTTTCCCATGTGAGTTTTTGAAAGTTACTAAACTAAAGTTAAGTCAAAGTTTGTGGTTTCAGTACTAAACAGCTGTAATATAGAGTATAATAATAATCATCATTAGGTCACCCAAGTCAATCATCATCAGTCAAGGATAAATGCTTACCTCTGTTATATACATCAAGGCAAACATATCCACCAATATGTTGCATCTTAACAGATGCAGCTTAAAGGTGTAATTTGTAGAATATGGCCAGAATTCGAAGGCATCTCCAAAAACATGGTTGACAGCATATCACCATCATAACTAACAGCTGCTGCTCTCTGCTATCCTTGGGTGTAACCTGCTACCATTAGCTTTTAGCCAGCTGTTGTAGGGGTTGTCTGGAACAGGGCTTGGATCACTGGATGATTTGGACCAGCTCAACTGGTTCTGGCAGCCTGACATGAGAATGAACAGTTTTCAAGACCAATATAGGTCAACAGGGGACACAGTATGGAGGTGATTTACAGCTGCTCTGACCAACACTAGAACCCTGGGTCGATAAGACACGACAAGACAGAATATTTTCACATCTTTCTCTGTGAATTGAAGATTTATATCGACCAAATCAGAGTTCATGATGAGTTTCAAATGCTAGTTTTAGCTAGTAAGAGAATTTCATTTGTTGACATTTTGTAAGTTAAGTTTTAAGAGGGCTATTGGATTGTCGTGTCTTGCCTTTTGAAAGTAGTATAGGCAGGACAGGTTTTACACTTAATTCTGGCCATGTCTTCCAAATTGCTCATTTTAGATTAACGTTGAATGGGTTAAGCTAAAAAGGCAGATATGTATTGTTTGTACTGTAATTAGTCAATTTGTCAATTAAGAGAAACTACAGTTTTGTCTCTAATAATTATCTGTAAGCCAAGGACAGTTGGTGTTAAACTCGAACTTTTTTAAAAGAGATGTGGTACGTTGATATGGTGTGGAGGCTTGAATTACCTGATGTTGATGTAGCTCGTTTTGTTAAAGCAAATGGTCTTTAAAAGGAGACAAGATACATGATGTCCTAATACTGTACATGCTCATATACACTGTGGTTTATACTGAACCATCTGACAGGAAGCATTTGGTCCTCTCAGTACAGACGATGATGCTACTTTTTCCCTCTTCTCAGTTGATGCTGATTCACAACAAAATGTCTAATCGTGGAAAAAGATTACGTAGTCCATATTTAGTGTATCCTATTGACATATCTACAAAGAAGAGATGCATGTACTTACTTGGGACATCATCAATAGAGGATGGGGTTTTTTTTTCTTAAAAAAAAAACAAAAAAAAAACGTTTGTGTTCCTTTAAGTCAGGAGCTGCAAACCACCAATGGCGGGTGAAACGAAAATCTATCAGTGGATAAAGAAGATCGGTCCGTTTTACAGTACAAACATCAAAAATCAGTTTGAAAGAGCACTGCCTTTGTGTGCCTCAGTCGAGGACCAATCCACAGTTAATCTCCTGCACACAAGGGGGCAGAATTAAAACTAGAACTCAAACACGTCGTTCTGCTTCTTCGCCAGCTTGGCCACCTCCTGCCGGATGGCCTGCACGAGTGCAGAGGTGGAGAGGCTGCTCAGGGGCATGCTGTCCATGTCCTTCACCACCGGGGGCAGACTTTGCTGGGATGCTGTGCTTGGGGCAGTAGGCGGCTGCTCCAGTGCCGGGTTATACTGCAGAGGCAGCCTGGTGGGGCTCCCCTGTGGGTAGCGAGGATGAGGAAAAGCCTCGACATACCCAGGCAGGGGCAACTGGAAAACAGGGTAGATATAAAATCAGTCAATCGTAAAGTCATATTGTTTCTACCCACAAAAATAATGGCTGCCAATTAGATAATCAGAAGGATACTATATGTACGATATGTTATTATTTGGCTGAGTGAACATTTTCTCTTGAACCACTATTTTAGAAAAAAATAAATGGGTGAAAAAGGGGAAAGAACAGACAACTGTATCTGGGAAAATCATTATAAATAATCCAAAATAAGAGGGAAAGTAATGAGGGTGGAGATCTACTGCAGGAGTACATGATACTGAAATGGATTTTTGGTTCAAACAGTGTTTGAACTCCAAAATGGACTACTTTTGAATGCTGCTAGAAAATCTTCAGATGGTTCAGAATTAACACCACAAGAAATGACCAAAAAAAGTTTTTTTTTTAAAGTGAATCCAAAAAAGATGTGCTCAACTACCCCGGTATTTTGCTGTGTCCACTCAACGCCAGCCATAAATTCAGATCAGCAAATGGTTTCTAAATGACACTGGTTCTGCAAAAAGACACTGCATGAAGGCATCTGGTTGAAACAGGCAAACAGACAAGGGAAAAAAACAACAGAGCATTCCATACATACAAGGAGAGTCCTGTGCAGGGGGAAGGGAAGGACGGAGGGGAGGGGTCACATGGGTTACAACACATCTGACAGGACGAATGGAAACTGTTTGTTTGAATGAAAAACAGAGAAGAGGGTCGGAGGATGCTGAGAGAGTATTGTCTACTGTCCTTTTCACAGGTAGATAAGAGCGTGAGCACGAAAAGACTTTCGGAATCAATGACAGTACAAAAGTGAGATGTGCTGGGATATTTTAACACTGCCCCAACAATTACTGTCTGTGTTCAATTTGTACATATATAATGTTCTGCATAAATAATGAGAACCATTGCGAGAACACAATCAATGCTGAGTTTTAATCACACTGAAACTATCATATGAACTTCGGTTTTCCCACAGTGGGACTATTGTAATGGTCTTTTAACATTTAGAAATCAGAAAATAATTAATAGACTCCAAATTATGAAAAATGCAGCAGCGAGGCTACAAACAAAACCAGTAAAGGAGAACACATTACTCTTGATTTTAACAACCTAACGCAGACTACCCATTTGATTTAGGATCGATTTTTTTAAGAACGTATTACTCTCACAGCCTCAAAAAGAACTGCGGTTCAGTGCGAGAGCCTGTGGCAGGAAGTTGCAGCTCAGTTCCAGGTCACGCTTAAAACCTAAAATAACCGCTTCAAAATCATTTTGATGCTACAGTGTCTTGTAACAGGGAGAATGGTGTCTCTGTTTCAGCCACTCGGCCCCCCCCCATCGCTTGTATATGCACTACGTGACTTCAGTGAGAGGGTAGGATCACAGCGTTAAACACGTTTACTTCAACAAACAAGTTATCGACACTTAACATTGTCATGATTTAATGAGTTTTGTTTGTCGTTAGCACCTACATTATGTCTGACAAGTTGTTACAGACCTGGGGTTTGTATTTGCACAAAATGCCAATATCTACATAATGCTGCCTTAAAGATTCAAGGGAGCCGAGTTGTTGCTGCCTTTATATACATTTTACTGTTAAGTTACACAACAATTGATTTAAAGTAAAAAAAAAAACACAAAAACAATTGTTTTTGCATTATATCTTAGATGACTTTTAATCATCCGTTGGTTTTTGGGATTAAATACTTTTCTGAGCAAGCAAAACGGGCCTCCTTACAGAGTCTGCCCACTGTGGCGGCACATCCTCAGGTTCAGGTGGATAAGACATCCAGGAGGGACTGTGGTAGGAGGTGGGTGGTGTAGAGACAAAGTATTCTGAGTAACCAGGCCTGGTGGCTGGGATGGCGTAGACAGCTGTTATTGGGTTTCCTACACGGAAGAAAAAGAGAGACTGACATTCGCTGAACAAAGGCACATTATGGGTTTCTTTTGCGATGTCATCTTCTCATATGCTTACCTGAGTAGTTGGACACAGGCTGCTCTGCAGTGATAGATGGAAGTGCTGCTCTAGTAGTTGGCCCATATGGGTTGTTGTCGTGTTGACTCTGCATTTCAGTGACAGATGTCTCTGAGCTCCTTCCCTTAGGCCCCAAGTCAGAAGTGGAACTAACAGAGATTGGAGAGAAATAAACAGAAGCGCTCCTGAAATACTCAGCCAGCACCACTAGATGTCAGACACACACCATATGGAAAAAGTAAGAACCTCATTAACATTCTTGCCAGCTCCCAATGCACTAGTTCAATATTCAAATTTATACAAGGCCTAAAATCACCCTGGCCACAGCACATTACCTAGTGAATATGTCGTCCCTGAATATGAATTTGAATGTGAATAAATGTGGAATATCTTATGGACTTTGGGATGCAATGGACACTGTCTGTGTATGCCTGCATCTGTGTGTGAGTGTGTGTGTGTGTGTGTGTGTGTGTGTGTGTGTGTGTGTGTGTGTGTGTGTGTGTGTGTGTGTGTGTGTGTGTGTGTGTTTGTGTGAGACCTATCCAGCCTTACCATCTTAAGGAGGTCCCAGGAGGAGGTCCAGTGCGAGGCGGTAAAGGGGGAGGAGAGCCCACAGCCATCTCAGGGAGCTGGGTGAAGTGAAAGGCCTTAAACAGATAGTGAAAGGCATTTAAGGTTACATAAACTCTAACACACTTCTTAAGAGGGGGGAAAATAATCTCATCCCTCTTACCGGTTTGGGCAGGCTGCACTGATACACTTCTGCGCCATAAGACGGCACCCACTGCAGGCCTCCCCGTCCGCAGCTCATCGTACCTGGGGCGCTGGTCACCACGTCTGCGTAGGGGAGGGGAGGCGGCGCGTGGCTGTAGTGGTCAGGAGGCGGGTGGTGGTGATGGGAGTGCCTTCCGGATGTGGACTGACCCCCTGACGCCAGGCTGAATGCCTCCTCCAGCAGCAGGTGCATCTGCTGTCGCACCTCATCAATGGACGGCTGTGAGCTCAGAGTGGACGTCTCCGAGTGGCCTTTCAAGCCCCGGCCATACATGTATCCCCGTGGCCCCATTAGACGATCGACATTCGTCTCTTCGATCAACTCAGGCTCAGTCTACAGAAACACATTTACAAGAAAAAGAACTGGGAGTCAAGACACGTCATAAAACTTTGACTTGCTAATAACACAGAAAAACAGTTATTTCTAAAAGTTGGGCTTTAAAATACATAAACAAAACAGCATGTGATTATTAGCTAATCGTTTGTGACATAACTTGAGGTTAAACACTAAATATTTTGCCTTTCTACTGTTTTTAATCATCAGCTTCATTGATTTTTGTTAATAGAAGCTTTTTCTGAATGTTCACTGCAAAAGTGGGGCAACAAAACACAAAGTTGTTGAATGCTGCAAAACAATTCCTAAGGTAAAGGTGCTAACAGTTGATAGTATCGTGATTGTGCATGACAAGGCCATCCACGACGGGCTCAGTCATTCACAAGCAAGGACGTGTCGAGGTTCATCTCTCTGTTGAAACATGTGACCGCATTGTTGTGGAAACTAGGGGTGCTGAGGGTGCTGCAGCATCCCCAAAAAAACATGAATTAAGTGTGACGCTGACTCACTTCCCTGCATTATATTGAAACAAAGATGTACATCACTGGGAAAAACGGACAAGGCACTTTTTGCGCAAAGATCGAAAAAATGTAATGTACATATGTACAAATTTACAATCAGGTCGTAATATTTAGGAATCTAGAAAGTATTACACAAAGATTATAAAGTTTATCCGTAATTCAACTACTCAAAAACCAAAAACTGTTACAACATTGAATCACTCATGATCAAGAATAAAAAGATGTGAATCGTAAGTCATTTTAAGTAAAGCCACCTGTGCTTTTATTCACATGGCGGCCATTTTCCTCCTATGTCATGCGCAGAGGTACTGTATGATGCTTAATTGTGCTTTAGTTATTATCATCATTTCACTGCGTCCCAACTGATCAGCAACTAAGGAGATTACGGGTCGTGAAAATCTGGAGGGACGTCTGGCCGTATGTCAAGGTAAAACAACATATTTGATGGTCCATTAGCTTACGTTAGCAATCAGCCAGTTCCTAGCTAACGTTACCATTTGATTACATCCTGTGCATTTCACTTCAAGACTTAGATAAATGTGTCGAAGATGTGCACTGATGTTTTAGAAATATTTCATACTGTATCGTGTAACACAGTAATGCTAGCGAGAAAGCTGTGAATACTAACGTCAGCTGTTGTCTAATGGAAACGTATAGGTTATAAAATACATTGTTTTACAGTGAAATGAAAGCTGATGTCCCTCCAGTTTTTACTATCCATTGTCTTTTCAGTTGCTCATCAATTAGGGAAGCAGTAAAATGATAACATTTTGTCAGATTCCATAAATTCATAGGAATTGCAACCTGGAACAAAGCACTATGACATGTGAGCGTCCCACCCGGAGTGTGTGAATATGGTCCATGGCTTGTGTTTGTGAATCTGGGACACATGTTCTGATTTACACCTAAAGCAAATAGTGGTAAATGCAACCTCTTTCTTATTGAGGTAGAATGCAAGAAAGCAGGAAAATTTCAACTTCTATAATATCTCCTGTCAGGCTCTCAGTGGGTTTTTGACAAGGTGCTGACTGAGCAAGCGGAGGCTGTTTAATGTTACTCAGAGTCTCCGAGACAAGTCAGCAGGAAGGGCGGCGTTGCTGTGCTGGTCGCAGTAGTTTCAGCAGCTCGAGCTAACCTGTGCTTTCCACATTATATACAGTATCACCACCATCCTGTCTCTGTCAACTAAACCATTCAGCTGCGACCTCACTCCATCTTTTCCATCTTCTTTTAACACGTCCCTCCGTCTTCCCATACCCTCCTATTCTTTCTCCATCTCCCGGCCTCTGTTTCCATCTATCCAGCCTTTAAACCCAGTGATAAATTAATATGAGCCGAGGCTGCCCTACTTCCTGTGCGAACAGAGGGTAGCCACAGGAGACCCAGCGTAGTGCACCTCATAAATCAGCCCCCCCTGCAACAAGGAACGGCTGAGACTCGCATCTGCAGTGATGGAGCCTGCAGCCACACTAGTCCCATTGTAATCAACAGGGCCGGGAAATAAAGGGCCATGTAGCTTGTAACTGGCTACTGTGCCATATTTCTAACAGAGCTGAACAGCAGGAGACGCAGAGTGCAGCCACAGCGAGAACAAACCGAGGTGGGTCAGAATCACGGAACATTTGTTTGTTTAGAATATCTCAATTTGTAGAGTTTGTCAAGAGTCTTTTGTGATATAGTTCTGAAGTTTGTGATGTGAAACCTGTGACATTTTCACAGCAGACATCTGTCTTGCAAGTTTGTATAACATCATCTATTTTCCATCTGAGTGTCCCATTAATCCATGGCAGTGAAGCCTGCACATCAACACCAACCACACAGCCAGTTACAGCTGTGCCCACTCCTGCTGTGACTGGTCAAAATGGCCACTAGGTCAGTCACAGTTCAGTGA
Source organism: Sparus aurata (assembly GCF_900880675.1). Classification (NCBI taxonomy): domain Eukaryota; kingdom Metazoa; phylum Chordata; class Actinopteri; order Spariformes; family Sparidae; genus Sparus; species Sparus aurata. The sequence continues at coordinate 28,308,308 of NC_044190.1, forward strand.
AATATTTCTATCACGGCTAATATATTTTTTACAAAAGGAATGCTCAGACTGAAAACACTTTTTTTAGAAACGGTCTGCTCCATTAATCTCAGGAGCTCACATAGTAGTGTTCATGACAGCCGGAGCCATACACTGAGCCCTAATGGAACAATAAAAGAGTGGAGGCATAAACCAGCCATCCTCAGACGCATCACACATCAAACCGACAGGACCTTATAAATCTCCACTCTTAATTATGAATGAACCACTTCTCTCCTTTCAGCCTGTTGCGATACGCTTGAAACCACACCTGAGTACAATATGTCTGATTTCCAGCTCAGAAGCTACGTCTTGGCACAGGTTTAGATGCGATAAACTGATTGACAATGATACTTTTAATTTTTTTTTATCTATTTTTCTAAGTTAAAAACAGTGGCTTCAGAATTTGGCAACAAGCATATACACAAATATTAGTATTTGATTAGTTCATCACTGGCACATCAAGGATTAGTTCAGCCATAAAAAGGAAAATTCCATCATCGTTATCAACCCCATTCAAATTCAAATGAATCCAAAGAGAGTAATTTACATCCTAGTGAAAGGCCAAAATCTTCTCTGTGGCTGCTATGCTGAAAGCATTCACTGTGCCACAAGGGTGTAAATATTGTCTTTTCAAATCAGTTTGGGATCTTGGGACTTCCAGAGACTAGGATTACACTGGATTACAACATTTTATGTTGTGTTTTCACATTTTAAAACCAATCTACTTTAGTTATTTAGGAGAAAGCTGCAGCACTGTTTATGTGCAGATCCCAAATTGGCGAACTATCAAATTTAAGATTTTTCCATCGCGTCAGGGTGAACAGATAATGAGAGAATTCAATTCCTTGGAGGAACTAATCCTTCAATATATGTAATAAGTTGAACATGTATATGGGATTCTTGATGGCTTTGGGCAGTGCGATGTGATAATATTTCGTGTGATGATAGAAAAACATAATGTTGCCTCATAAATCCCTCTTTTATTTATATATTGCTGCATCAAGTCACTTTCTACCCTGCAATACTGTTCATCATTTGTACATTGCTTTTTGTTTCAAACAAACATGGAGGAAATAATAAGTCTGGAATAACTCTGACAGGCAACGGAGAAAAAAATGAGGAGCATGTACATAAAAGAGTGGGTAATGGAACATACGCACAAAGGTTCTAAGTAAAGGGAGAAAAATAATCATGTGTGAGTAAGAATCTTTTATTTGACGAGCACACAATTCAAAATGTAAGAAAAAGGTCTTTGTGTGCGGTCATGTCATATGATGAACTCATTTATTTTATTTACAGAAAATGCACTATATAAGATTATGTATTGTTTTCTGGATATGAAATGACCAATATCAGGATATGTGTACATTCCAAATCATCTACGTCCAATATAAAAAGTACCAAGACAGTGTTTCTCTCACAGTTTGTTAAAATGGTTTGACTGCATCTTGCTGCGAGGCAGGGGTCAGTGGGTGATGACATGTGACTTACATCATAGCCGCTGTTGCGGATGCCTCGTCTGGGTCTCTCCCTCATAACGAGCAGGTCCATCTCTGTTCCTCCAGGACTGGGACTGCTCAGACTCTGTCTGCTGCGATAGGCCGTCTGCCCTACCTGGGAGTGCCTGCCAATTAGAGTACAGAGCGGATTCAGCACAAGTCAGACCTGGGAGGTGTCATTAATTGGATACTGTTCAATTCAGCTTTCTTACTTTCAGCTATGGTTGCCTGCAGTGTGACGATGGTGGAGAACACAGTGGTGGAATGCACCCGTTTAAACAGGTACGTAAAGTTGCGTTACAGACCGAATAGATGCAGTGCGTTAGGATATCTCGTAAGGACATCAAGTAAAAGAGCTGAATCAGGTATGAGGCTTAGGCGCTGCACATCAAAATGCAACCCTGATAAAACAACCATGACAGAACAAAACATCAGTGTACACTCAATGACAAAGGATGAAGATGCATATCAGAATGTTGTTGCCGTAAGTGATCATCCGCACACTAGTTTCGACAGTAAACAGCTGCTGAAATCCTTATCTGGCTCACAGCGGTGGGATATAAATATAGCAGGTCCATTCATCCCTTTGCTAAGTCAACGCACGAGCCAAAATTCAAATGTTGCTTTCCGCTCTGAAGGCACTTGGGGTGATGTAATGTTGATCTCTTTCGGGAAAGACTGTTTCCCTATGTAATAACCAAAGATTCTGTCCATCTTTATATGTATCTTTTAAAGCAGAAGCAGGACAGAACCAGCGTAGTGGATCGTCCGACACCCTGCCAATCCTCTTATCTTCATTACAGAAGCTCAGGACTTGGATCAAACTAATCAGACAGGCCTGGTGGCTCTCTCACTGCCTACTGAGACAGGATAATAACAACATTGACAGCCATAGAGGAGACAGTTTTTACTTGTCCATAAGCTAATTAGGCAAGGCAGAGGTCATCGGGGATGGATAACTGACCATGGTTAGAGCCCGATCAACCCATATGCAATGCTTCGCGACCGTTCAAACTGCATCCTCACAACCTGAAGGCAGCAAGAATTTTCTTTTCTGTTTACACTCGGCCAAACCCAGGTTCCACTTGCTTTCCCGCTCTCCCCTCACCTCCTGTGAGACTTGACATAAGTGGAACCTCGCTCATCATCAGGCTCCAGAGGTCTGCCATGCTCACCGGCTGCCCTCTCATGGCCGTGCCGCTGCCTCTGCGCCACGGCCCGGCCGCTGCTGCTGCCGTCGGTGGAGGGGAAGTCATAATAGCCCTTCCTCTTAGCCTTCAGCCTCAGCTTGTTCCTGTAGTGCTCGATGTCAGACTTCTGCTTCAGAGCCAAGTTCACCTGCAGAGAGGAAAGAGCACAAGAGATGTGGGGGGGATGAAAACGGAAACGGGAACAAGGTTCTTCTTGCTGTGTGTGGTGAGGCTGTTTTGTCTTGTGGATAAAATATCAGCGGGTTCATGGCAATAAGAAGCTCTGAAAATGAAACTATTATGCAATAATCACAGACGGAAAGACACAGAACATGTTTACTATCTTTCATGTTGGTTATATTGCTTCAGAAACACAGATGAAATAAAAAAATAACAACACAGAATGAAAAGGTGTGATACATCATGTTACTGAACCAACTGTCTCCGGTGCTCTGATCTAGTTATTAGCGTCAAAGATTATATAATTTTCTGGGGAATAATACTTGGATGAACTATTCAAAAATAGAGATAAGGCAGGAATATGTTTATAATGACAATGCTGCAACAAGATGCCCACTGTCAATTTTTGAAGGTTTTATTTGCAGAAGTCGAAGGCAGCTCCAAAAACATAGGGGGCAGCATATCCTCCCCATCCAGCATAGCTATCCTTGGCTGTAGCTAGCTAGCATTAACAAATTAGCTCATGGCTCAGTTAGCTGTGGCACAGCTAACTGAGCCATGAGATTAATAGAGCAGACCAATGTGGAAATATTTAGACCAAACAGCAGACAAACCAAGACTGTTTTGGTGAAATGTATTTCTTATAAGCGTTTGAAATGCAGTGTTTTACACTGAGTTAACAGGGCAAACATGCTAGTCTCAGTTAGAAAAATGGAAGTAAGAGAGTTTCATTTCTTGCCACTTTGTGAGTTTATTTTGTTCATTTACAGTCTGGGGCTAGCTGGTTAGCATGTTTTTTTCCTCCACTAACATACATATCTCACAAATTGCTCCTTTAAAACTGTCACTTTTTAACACCTGATCATATTCTAATGTGGCCAGTGGAGGTCAAAGCTTCATCACATGAAATCAATTGAACAAATCATGGAACTAATTTCACATGACTGTAAATTAACTTCCACAAAAAAAAGTCATTGGAGCATCTTTTAAAGGCCATATTGATAACATCTTTATGTAGACAAATCATCTATTAAAAAATAATACATCCACAGAGCTTGTAGAGAGCTGCTGTGCTGTCTTTTTTCCTTAAAAACGGCATTACGATTGTGAATTAATGATTTTACAGTGATTGTTGGGTCCAAAATGATGATGTTTTATGTCTGCGTAAAAAATTCTGACAGTTGGTTCCAGCTTCTAAAAGGTTTGTGTTGGTAGTAAAGTTAGATACTGTTAGCAACATTAAGTAATGTTTGCTGGCTGGCGTTAGCAACATAAGCTAACATTAGCAACATTAGTTAGCTTTAGCAACGTTCACTAGTGCACAAACTGGCAGACGATTGGAACAGCAGCAGCGTTATAACATGAACGTAATGGCAGGGCAGTAGATGGAAAGCCACTTTTAGAGGCTGTTATCATTAACGCCTTTAAAACATCTTTTGGTGTGTAAGTACTCCCACGAAACATTAAATATTCAGATGTATTAACAGTTTCTGCATTATTGGAGCACACCTGTCCACATGTTGATTCAGATGTTGCTAAACTGTGATTGGTGCACAGAATTATGTGATCTCTTTTCCCAGCAGAGCACTGAGAAGATGAGTCTTTAGTCCCTGTGATAAAATTCTTCATCCGCGCTTCATTTGTTTATGTATGCATTTATGTATGTAAGTCTAAGTATCACCATGAATGGATGTGTGCATGTGCATCACCTCTCCGTTGACGATGGCGGAGTCCTGGCTGCGGTCAGAGGATGCAGGGTGCGAGTAGTTGGGCTGAGCCACCACAGGCTTTATGGAGATGAGCTGCAGGGAGCCAGAGGAGGTGTCATATGGATCTGAAGAACAAAGAGGGAGTTCACTCACAAAGAGACTACAAATACCTCTAATCATTACATTGTCAGTCAAAGGAGAGCAAACTGTCACACTCCCTCCGTCTCTCTCTCTCTCTCCCTCATCACCTTGCCTCTCTATGGCTGACACTGTGGGATTATGTCAAACATCAGTCGACGGTGGCAGCAAATTAAGTGTTGGACGGAGACAATAGATCACAAAGATAGCGTTGGCTTCAAAAGGTTGTGCCAGTGCATCTTTGTGATAGATGAAAGAAACTGACTTTGCACTTTCATTCGCTATCCAACATCAGACAAACTGGATTGAATTCTAGTTTCCCTTAACTCAGCGGATGAATTATTCAAATCCGCCCATTAAGAAAATCATAATCTAGCGAGCTCGATCCAATTTGCAAGCGGAGTATCTGAATTTGATTAATTGATCTCACGCCCACCACATGTGGAACATTTAGCCTCAGCGGACGAGAATAGAACGGCAAATACTTCAACGTCTTCTCACTCAAGCAGCCCTGCAGACTTCATGGGGTCCTTCTGCTTTTCTTTGCATTCCTGAATGTGCGTGTGTGTGTGTTTCCGTCACTCTCTCACACCATCAACTAGTCTGACATACTGTATCATGTCAGCAGAGCGTCTGTCTCATGCATATTCATCGGGTCCATCTCGGCTTACTGCTGAGTAGCTACCTTTCTGAATGTAGAAAAAAAAAACTGCAGTGGCAGTGCATTTAGGTAACCTGTGTGCATCAGATACAAGAGACTGGTAAAGTGTTTCACGCAGGAGAGACTGAGAAATAGATTTTTTGGCATTTGTCACACGACTGACCTTGTCTGCGAAGGAGCCGCAGAATAAATTATTTGCATTTGCATCAGAATGTGGCTCTCACCGTCCCTCTTCCGCGTCTCCTCCTTTGTCAGTTTCTGCTGCGCTGTGACTTTCAGCACCGTCAAGCCCCTGCCGGAATTGGGCTTCTCTGATTCGTTGCTGATGACGGAACCGTCCTCACTCGGCAACTTGCTGCAAGTAACCATAGCAACAGGAAAAGGCGGTGAGCTCTCCGGAAGCTGGGCTCGCAGCCAGGTTATGTCATCCCCGTCTTTAACAACCTCACCTTCCCCCCTCTCCCCATCCCTCAAGCTCGAGTCCAAGAAAACATATCATATTAGTATTGTATTTTTTCATTCATTATTGAAAGCATCACTGCTCAGTGCCTGTTTTCAGAATAGTCAGAGAAATGGTAGCAAATGACAGACAAATCTAAAAACTGCAGCTGGTTAAGTTTCATATTTTAATGTTGGTGTAGCGACTTGTACATTTATCTGCATGCTTTCTTTAATAAACTTCTGTATTTTTATGTCCATTAGTCTCCACTACATGTGCATCGTGAAAGTATTCTTAAGTATGTGTCGTGCAAGCTGTCCAGAGTAAAGCAAGACCGGCTCTTCCGTTAATTGGACAAACAATTGCTTTATCCAATTCTTGTTCCACTCGCTTCAAACACCGTACTGTAGTTGGAATTAGAGCTGATCAAGCGGCGGCACGGAGGACCACGAGGCTGACAGTGACATCAAAGCGCCGCGGTCTATCCCCTAATTGTCTGGTAAAAATGATAACGGCGAACTAGAGACGGAGGAACAGTGGCTGCTCGCCCTGCTGTCGTCGAGGCAGTGCTGCAGAGAGCCGCCGTGCAACAGTCACAGGCTCAACAAAGACGTGTAATGTGTACTAATTAATTGAGGCGTATAGAAGACGCTCTCACTTGCTGTTCACGAGGGGTCATATGTTAAGTCCTGTGGATGTGCTCGGTGGCTTACAGTTTTGTGACCTTGGTAGAAAATGAAGGGATTACTTCAGAGGAAGAAGCAAATTAGTAATTGTACAGAATGTCTTTTCTTTGTTTGTATATTAACATTATTAACATTCTAGCCTTGTAGCCATAAATTCAGAAGTTACTCGATCTAAATGTTTTTTAAAGGAGTCATCACCCGGAAATCGCAATTTCTCTCGTTAAATCATGCATATTGGTGTTGGACCTCTGTTGAAACTTGCCTGAAAAGCTGGAGTTTGAAAGTGGCTTATTTTTTTCACTTTGGCTCTTTTTCCGAACAGGAATAGCGCACAGTAGTGTGCGTTCCTAAAGCACGAGATTTTGACTCTGCTCCTGTGGTGACGTTACCACAGGAGGCTACTTGCATATGCATCGGCTCACAGCCGTCCTCAGGCAGACTTTCTGAGTGAGCACGCCGAATCTGCTTATTTCTCTGTCATTTTCATGCCATACATCGTCACCGCCAGCATTAAAACTCAGGTCTTACATGTAAAACCGAGTGTGAAAAGTAAGACAGAAAAAAAAAGAATTTACCATTCAGAGACGTCCTGCTGTAAACGTGTCTCTTCCACCGTCTCACTCTCCCGTTCGGTTTCTGACTCCGGCTCGTACATAAATGCCTGAATTCCGTAAGGTTCATCATTTAGTGTGTGCGCCATGACAGGGGGCTGTTTATGTTTTGGAGTCTGTGTGCATGCAGGCTTGCCCCCCATTCCGGCTCTGTCCTTCCTGCGGCCAATCAACGCGTGCCTCATTACATATTAATACAATGAGAGAAAGTCGCGATATGAAAAAGTGTCAGAACAAGCTCTATGTTTGATTTTTTTTTTTTTTTAATTTTCTAATAAGTTTTGAGAATTGATCCAAAGCGATCCAAGTGGGGACTGGATATGTAAAAAACCAGGTGATGACTCCTTTAAATTAAAGAATAACTTCTGAAAATACAACCCACACAGAATCACCATCCCACAAGTTTGCCTTTGTCTGACAGGACTCAACTGACATTTTGGGACAAACCTCATTTCAAACACACTGCACAACAGGTGAATGACAGGTTTCACCTTCTTCGCTCAAACGTCAGCCGTCAACCGTGAACCAACACTTGATCGAATGATCACACATTCACTCGTCTGTCAATGGTCTTGGCACCAAGTAGAGAGCTAAAATCACATTGCACCTGCAAGACAGCTGCTTTTCCACTAGCTACAGTATATGTTGTTGCATAGTGACAAGGAGCTTAAACAAAATACTTCACATCTAAGCTAAATGTGCTGTTTGACTAATATTGAGCCATAATATTAAACTGGAAAAACATGGTGACAGTTCTAGCAATGGCAAAATTATCCAATCCATCCACCTCAGAAACAGTCAGTTTCTTAGTAAAACTGAGGCTATAAATACTCCATGCCCAAAAACGCTCAACACTGCTCACTCGTTGATTTGACACACATCTGTTGGGCTTCAGGCTTTATCAATGGAAGGTTTCCAGATTTTCATCTGATGATGAAATGATAAAAGAAAGCCAGGCTCGAGCTAATTTAGTTTGATACATTCTATGTGACAGATAATCTAATGTCTTGGTTTTCCTGTCTGATGTTACCGTCTGTGCGTTTGTTATGACGTAGGTGAGAGACATTAAAGGAGACTCATTATGCTCATTTCCAGGTTCATAATTAAGCAATATTACCCATGAGGGTGTGCTTTAACGTCATTTGAGCACGACGGTGAAGCACCGAGGTCCTCAAGCAGCACTGAAGTGCTCAAATGACCTTAAAGCACACCCTCTCGGGTAATATTGCGATTATACAACTAATACCAACAAAAAATAAAATATATAATCAAAATATATCCATGTTGATGGACAATTTGCTCTCAAATTTAAAGGTTTTTGCGAGTGTGTGTCGCGCTTCCATGGACACACATGGGGTCTGACTAATAACTGAAACAAAATCAGTCACGTCAGTAGACTCATATGTGTAATGGAACATAGTTTACCACTCCAGCGAATAATCCAACCTTTAGTAACGACCTTAGCAACAGAAAGGATTTTCTAGTCCCAGATGAGTGAACTCTGAGCTGACGTTAATGTTTTATCGCGGTCTCGGAATTTTCCGAACTAAATCAATACTGCACAGATAAACAGAAAATGCTTATTTTTTTCGCCCAAGTTATAACAAAGATGTAGATTTTTTTTTCTTTTATATTTTTTATAAAACGTTTTCACCGCGGTCACAATAGTGTCTCTCACACTGAAGGGAAAATAAATAATAGCCGGGGCGTTTATTTGTTTCAATCCCTTAACAGACCAGGCGTTTATTTGGGACCAGGCGGCAATTTGGGACAGGCGTAATTCCTTCCTCTCAAAAATCCGGGTTGAAAATGTCACAAACTTCGCCAGCTTCTCTGTGAATTCTCCGGCATCCTTCTGGGCAATAGTTGTCTTCTGCAAGTGAAGTTGTTGCGGCGGAGGAAACGATTCAGCCGACCAGCACTCGTAGCAAACTCCTCATCTCTGCTGTCACTCACGGTGGCGTACATTTGTTTCTCCATCGCCCTGATCATTTTGCGGGACACCCTCTCGTGGCGTGCCCGTTTGCTGATAACTAATTCCCGCATGTTTATCTCAGGCTCCTCGCTAGCCTTCTTCCTCCCTCCAGCAGGCAGCCTGGCCCTGTTGCTGTCCTCCTCGGACAGCTCCGTTTTATTTTATCGCCAATCTCTCACTCTGTTGGGGTCGACAGAGAAACGTCTAGCGGCTGCTTCTTCTGACTTTTCCTCTGCATATTTTACGGCAGAAAGTTTGAATTTCAAGCCGTACTTTTTATTTTTTTTGCTCCAGCTCTGACAGTTACTATGTTGCCATGGAGATGGATACACTATTGCCACAGACTTGGCGGAGTAATATTTTGAGTAATGAGTCAGGCGTGCTGTCAAGCTGATTTGAGCACGGTCTAAATGTCTTGACCAATCAGATTGCTTGGTCGGAACTACTTGATGTATAATCTTATTTTGGGTTACTACCAGAATAAGTTTAAATGCTCTAACAGCTAGAAAAACACATACATTTTCTCATACTGTCAGCTGACTGGTTGGCTTTGACTGAAATGTAAAATGGGTGAACGCGCTAAATTCCGCCGTGGAAAGAGGTCATGCATTATCAACATCCGGTGGTGGCGCAGCTCTTCTATACTTTCCAACTGTTACTGGACCAGATGGCTAAATTATGATAGTGAAACGAGTCATTTTGCGGTGGTTTGTGACACTCAAAAGAATGCATCCACCGTTTTACAGATGCTTCTTTCACAATAGGTCTGTTGTTGTTTTCTCTTCTGTTACAACCGTTTCCGTCGTATTCGTCACGTTATGTCAGTGACGAACAACTTAACACCTATAAAACACTGAAGGAAAGGAAAAAAACTAAAAAGCGTAATAGGCTTCCTTTAAAGAACAAGGATGTTTATCCTGGGATAATAGCATATCATAGGTGGTTGAAAATTGGATAAACGTTGATGAATGATTACACCTTAAAACATGCCTTTAAGACAAATAGTTTGATAAATAAGAAATTAAAAACCTTTTGCCGCCTCAGGAGTCGCCAAAAATCATTACAGCACGACCTCCAGTCTATAGATTCCCCATCCTGTCAAATGCATTTCATTTGATCTCATTATCCTGCAAGGCTTTGAGAAATTACACCCTTTTGCGTCCCTCGATTAAATAATTTAGCATGATTTAATATGGCAATTAATTTCCGAAACCGCATTACTGAATGTCAGTTGAGGAAAACGGTCAATTTCACCTGCCCATACAGAAGAACTCTGTTAATGACCGGCTATCACTCAGCATCGGGGTGGAACGAGGACAAACAACTCGTCCGGAGGGAGCTTTATGTTTTATCATCCTGCCTCTCTCTGTGTGTGACTTAGGAGCTTTCCGACAGAGCAGTGGTGCAATTCTTGAGTCAGAAACACATACTGTTGGCAAATGTAAAACCCTTTGGGAGGATAGTTGTCTCCAATCTCATTGGAAGGGAGTAACACTTAAAATATCTCCGGATGAGCCAAGATGATTCAGCTGATTATTATCTGATTGATTACGCAACATGTTTATCTCTGACGTGATATCGCTTTATCTCTAACGTGTTAGCTGAGTCAGAAAAAAAGTAGAGCCAAGTCAGACCAAAGATTCTCTCAGGAACTGCCTCTTTCTCTCGCCTCAAATGCCGTCATATGGTGTATAGCTGCCATAGAGAAAGACTGCCAACAGGAAGTGGCCACCATATTGTTTCTGTACCGTGAAAACGAAGGCTGAAAAAAGCTCTGACCAAACTGTAAAACGAGGCAGCGATGAGCAAATATGAACTGCAATCCTGTCCATCGCCTATTTCTCTCCTACAATGTTTTCATAGACATATAAATGTTATACAATGTTTTTTTGTTGCTGTTTTATGAAAGGGTCAAGTGCTCTTTTTAAATCGTGGGTAGATGATTGCTGATGCAGTGTGGGCCAGTTATAAAGAGAAAAAAAAACCATCTTGCACCAATATTCATAGGAGGTACAGTCTACAGTGTGCCATGGAAGCTGACACAGCTCTCCGATCCTAATTATACACATTATATGCAGTATTATTAGGCTTTAGTAGCCTATATATATTTTTATCACACAAAAAATATTTGATATTCATTTCGACTGTAAAACAGTAGTTTTACTTTTGGCGGTGCTGTTTACCTGAGAGTCGTCTTTAAATATAACGTGATATTATAATAATCACAACCTGTGATGATGCACAGTGTTAATCGTATCTTCAAAATAAAATAAACCGCATCCTCTCTTCATCGACATCCTGTTATAATAAAACTTTATTCCAAGGCTGACATCATGTGTAGATATAATGATACCTTTTGTGTTTGTCACTTGTGAGGCTTCTCTTGTTGGCAGTTCCGTCCTGTTGCAGGGCTTTTTCCAGTGAATGCGGCGTGTCCCGAATTTGTAGAGACATCACTAAAGTATCCTGACTGGCAGGCAGGGTCTCCTCATCCCCTCCCTGTTGGCCCAGGTGCTGCTTGGCATAGTCAAAACCCTGGACTGGCTGATGGACAGGGCGAGAGAAGGTGGAGGAAGACAGAAAGATAGCTTGAGTAAGATAGATTTTAAATACCTGTAGTTGTTAAGAATAATCACTGACAGCAGAGAAACAGGAGATATACATTATAGTCAACCACAAGCATCGCGTAGACATCTCAAAATAGCCCAAAAAGTGTCTTTTTAAGAGATGTCCAGAGGATTTAAGGAGCAGAACTGGGATTACTGCACTGCTGCGCCTTGAAATAGATAAGCGTAGATTTAATCGAGGCCCCTTTTTCATCTCCTTCTTCCAAATTCTTGTCAAATAAATGACTCACAGTGGGCGGTGACAAGATGAGACTCTCTCAGAAATGTAGTAGTGAAGTTACCCATTGGAACATATTAGAGGAGGCATACGATTTGTGGTGTTTTACCAGCACATGTTTATAGAGAAGGTCAAAAGAGGAGGACACACACACACACACACACACACACACACTGAAATATTTAGGACTAGTCTCATTGCGGTGTCATAAATTGTCAGACACACATCGCTGCCTAAATGCAGCCCAAGCTATGGTGCAAAATCAATACGTGACACTCCCCTGACTGAAGAACATGCATTCTCTCTCTTTTCTTACAGCACACACACGTACAGATGTCCTGGACCCAGTTTTCTCCCTAACTGAAAGTGCTACTGTGGGAAACTCTAACAAGAGTTTGTGATGAAAGCGCTGCAGATAGTGAAAGTAACACAGAGGAGGTGGTGCATGAGCCTCATTTAAATTTTTAGGAGTCGTTCCCTCTTGGAGCACTTTAATAATCTTTCCTTGGTTACTTAATAGAAAGAGCCGGCTATGTTTCCAGCCTACAATATGAAGGTTTGTGAAAAGCGACCAAATAATATTTTATATCCAACGGAATTAAGGTTTGATGTTTTTAAGCCTTTGCAGAACCTTCAGATGTTGTGCTATAATAACTGCACTGAAAGTAGCACTGAAGTGACTTTTACTGCTTAATATAGAAGATTTCATTACTTTCTCACTTATAAAATTCCGTAAATAAAGCCTTGGGATGTGGTGAACGTTACACAATGAATTTTCATGTATCTACGCTGACGCACGACAGCGACGAGAGCCTCCACTGAGCAGAAAAGACAAAAAAACAGACGTGGAGGTGGAAAGGTGACTTTGATCAGGACGTTGTGACATCCCTGATGCGACAATAATGGAAACAGTTTTCAATCTTCTCGACACAAAACAAACAAGTGTCGGCACACGCACACACTCATTCTGCTCGGGGAAAAAAAAACGATCTCCATAAAAATCATTCTCCATAAAGCTTCATCTTTCAAATATGCCATCTGGAAACCGCTACGGGGAGAATACGCAATACCAGCCTTTTCATCCGGGGAAATCTCATTGTTTAAGGTTTGTTTCTCCAAAGTGCTGTTGTGGCCTTCGTTTTCATCAGCGCAGTGGGATTTACTGAAAATGTATCATAGGTGATGTCTTCCCAGAACCCCATTCAAATCCCACTGTTGGCACAGTTGAGCCCCGAGGATGAAAACACACACCGGTGATGAGAGGAAATACAGAAAGGCAGATACCTGGTGATAATAGCCCACGTCTCTCCGATACGCCATCTGAAAAACAAGAGAAGATGCTTTATACGGGGTATTTTGTGTGAGCAGTTCAAGTTTCAATACTGACAAGGATTTTTTCAAATGCATTGACACAGGTCATACTGACGGCATCATGCAGATGATATGGTACAACACAAGAAAACAGGAAATTGTGTTACACAGTCTGCATACACAGTACAACTTCAAAACTCACTAACAAGTTACGAAACACTCTGCAAGTTGAAGCTTTTAAAATTATACTATACTTGAAGTGTGTGGTGGTGCCTATCTGCAGACACTCTGCCCTCTGCCTGTATTTTCTGAGTATTTTGCTGTGTTCTGGGTGTTTCTGGAAGTCGACCTTTGAGCTGTGGAGCCCACAGCCAATAAGAGCATGGGTTCAGGACTTTATAAACAACATAGAAATTGTCCCCTTTTCTCTCCTCTGCTCTCAGTATTCCATGGATGTATAAACTGTTTGACTGAGGGCCGTGTGAGCTACAGACACACAGGGAGAGCAGAGAGGAAAAGGGCACCAACCTCTGTAGTTTCAATCAGCAACTTCTTAGCAACTTGGTTTTAAGACTGGTTGATGGTTTTTGATCGTGGTAAAACATAAAAACATCTTAAGCTTGTCGTAGCCACAGACCTTATTCCAGGCATTTAACCAAAAACACATTCAAAAGACCAAGTGATTAAAAAAGAAAAAGAAAAAAGAAAACTACACAGTTAGAAAGAAAAAGAAGCCCCACTAATTTTGAGATAAAGGAACCAGATAGCAAAAATGCTAACTTATCTCTGGGTTCTAAGACTCATTCCTGCCGCACTCTATTGAGCCGGGAGAAGGGGCCCGCGATGAATGATGTGTTAACCTTTAAGTTACAAACACCTACTCTTTCTTTTCTTTCTTTTCATAATCAATTCAATCGATTAATCACTTGATCACTTTTGTTTGGGAAATAACTGAAACTAGTGGCAAACGCACATTATAATCTGCCAGAGCACAAAGTGATGTCTTGTTTTTGTCCAAACACAATCAAAAATGTTAACATTCACATTAAAATGGCATAAAACCAAGAAAGCGGCAATTATCACATTTGATACGACTGGAACAATGACTTGATTATCAAAATAGAGCTGGTATGATCATCAAAAACTGCTGCAGCTAATGACACAGACAGACAGACACAATGAAAAAAAAAAGACGGATACCTTAGCTCTGGGATTGAGATTGCCGATGGCGTCGGCTTTAAAGTCATTTTTATTCTTCCTGCACAGAACGGCTGTGATGATGATGATAATGAGTGTTACCACAGCGATGGGGGCCAATACTGCAGCAATTATCCAAAGGTTATTCGGAGGGTTCTTGACCACAGCTGAAAAATGAAAAACACTTTTTCACCATCATCACTTCGTTACATGACACCCAGTCCCGTCCAAACAGTAAATGATAACATTAAGTCAATTGATCGGTTTATTAGAAGTATAACTCAGCCCACTTTTCCTGCTAGAAGCATCCATCACACCCACGCTAAGTGACAGTGCATACAGCTCGACTCTGATATACAGTGTACCTGATTCAGCTATTGTAGGCAGCAATCTATAAGAGAATGCAGCATGCTCTCGCTCTCTTACTCCTGACCCTCTCCGTCTCACCCACTCTCCCCAGCTTCTCCCTTTCTCTTGAGCAGTACTGCAGCCTAAACAAACAACGTCCTGCCGGGAGCGTTTCAGAGAGATTAGAGAGCAAAGAGCTTTCTCAACCTTTTTGTCTACTCCCCTCACCCCAGCACCAGCTCTGCTTTCTAAACTCAGCATGAGTCATGTGTTTTGGTTTTGCATGTCTAGTCTGGCCATGTTTCTGTCTATCTGCCTGCTCGTCAGATGCTGGAAGGATGCTGTGCTTACGTTCTGCTTGCAGTTGGACAAAGTAGCCCAGGGTGAGTGCCATGGTCTGCGAATCTACTGTGTTCAGCACCTTGGCAGCTGACGTGCCCGATAGAGGAATGCCATTGTGCTGGACGTAGTAGGTCATCTCTGCTGGGTTCTTCGAACCGGACACCCGACGGATGCTCACCATCTGATTGGGAAAGGAAAAAAGGGGGTGAAGCATTTTTTTCCTGAACTACAGTACACTCAATATCAAGTGTTAGTGAATGACTGGTTCATTAAAAAAAATAATGCTTAAAATGTTGAATTTATATATATATATATAGTCATATAACAGTTTTTTAAAAAATAATACATCTACAGAGCTTGTAAAAAGGTGCAGAATAAAAGTGTCTCTTTATCTTAAAAACATGACTATGATTGTGAAGTAATCATTTAAAAAATGTTGTCAGGTCCAAAATGATTGAGCTTCTGACAAGGCTTGTGGGCCAATAGTAAAATGCCACTGGTATCACATGGTATCTCTGTTCGTCAGCAATTAAAAAATAGAAAAACAACCTTAAAAAATGGCTGAGTTCTACAGTGCGTGTCCAGCATACTGCCCGAATGTTAGCTAGCTCGAGTTGGCAAAGTTAACGTTTGCTAGCTAGCGTCGCAATGTTAGTGTAACATAATGGCAACAGCTGAAGGGGGCAGATGGATCAAACAACAGCAGCTGAACACATTGAATATAAAGAAAGCGTCTGCAGTTAATGCAACGTTTTTCCAGAGTGGTGGGTCAGTGTGTAAAAATGTAAAGCTTAGTCCGATCAAGTTTAATTCATGCAAACTGGGGGTTTAATGTGATTGGTCAATAAACTGGTGACGGTAACCGCTGCAGAGCGTGAGAGAGTGATGTTTGCTATTGCTGCCGAGTTCATGCATCAACATTACAACAGAGGGTTTACTATCAGCTCCTAACTTGCAGATACGTAATGTGTCTTGTTTATCTAGTACACCATTTCTACTAGTAGGTGTGAGTCAGAAACTGGTGCCAAGTGCCAAACGTGAGGATAATTTCCTCATGGCGAGTAAATCTTGCCAGGCTCCCCGCTGGCAGGTAAATGTGCCGAAAAAAGCTGCTATGTTTTGGTGTCATTAACGCCTCTCTCTAACTCCATGCTTCTCTCTCATGCTGTCTGTATCAAGAGTTTTTGACTTGCATGGACAGACAGGGACTTCATGTTGCATTCAAGTGCACCTCATAAAATCCCAAATCTGCACTTGAATGGCCACAAAGGTTGTTAAGTGAATGTTTTGATTTTCTTCTTATCTTCCTTTTGTTGAAATCCATCAGCCTACATTGTTCATTGCTTTCTTGCTTCGTCAACCAAAACATGCACACAAGGTTCATTCTCCAGTCAGTACTCTTGAGCAAGGCAGTGGCTATGATGTGGAATTGGTCTAATTGTGTCCTACGTAATATGTTTATTCAATTCTATACAGGAAAACAAGAAGTAAACTCATACAGCCCATTCAAGTGAGAGGAAAAACCACACAGTACTGTACTTGCTTTGTAAAACATTCCACCTCTGGCTTGTTTTGATGAGCAATTAGCAGATGATGAGCTGAGAAACTCCCTAATTAACAAGGGCTGACCACAAGTGATCATGCGAGCGTGTGCAGAAGTGCGTATTAAAGTGGGGATCTCATGAAATATTCATCCTTGAAGATATGAGCCAACAAAAACTGTTGGACTAACGCTTTCATTAGAGTAACAAACAAAACCTTGGAAGTTAAATTTTAAACTGATTCAGTGTCCCTGCTCTCTAACCCAGCTTGTCAGACTCGACTGTTTGTTCTTCCAAGGAAGTCGGACGTGGCTGCGCTCCCTCGGGGCTCCTGTGCCAACAGTCTCTTACCTGGACAGTGAAGCTGCCTACAGCGGTGGCTCGTCTGAAACGAGTGCCCTGCTGCCCTGCCAACACAAACAGCTCTGCCAGCCGCTGTTCCATTAGGCTGGCGAAGCTTTGGTACTGTCCCTCCAGGCTGGCGTTGTCTACGTCCTGGATCACTGCAAAACGTATACGAAAGAGAGAGGAGGGCCAGATGGTTGGTAAGACAGAAAATAACTAGTTGGCGAGGAAAGAGAATAGCATAAAGAAAGCAGAGGCGTAATTCGAAATATGTGTGCGTGCGTGTGTGTGTGAGACAGAAACACCTTTTCAGTAAGACTTATGCAGGATTCCCAGGCTGTTAAGGCCTAATTGGAAGCTCATGTTGCTCTGTGTCTGACGAGTATGCGAGTTGACAAGTTGTTATTTGCCATAACAACTCGATAAGCTGATGGTAAATCTGGCCGTGCTTCCTTGAAGCTTGATTTGGAGCCTCTCTGTCCCCTAGTGGTCGGAAACGCAACATAACGGCGCTTTGATCTGTTCCAATCTATCAACAGTTGAAAAGCAATAATCCTGGTCGTACATCTTGTTCAGTGTGAGTAAATCCCATTATCAAGGGAATGACCTTGAACCGACTCGGCCTCTCATTGCAGTAAGTGCTACACGGCCTCATCCGAGAGGGCCCATCCATTATAAAGTACAGCGGCGTGGGTGCCCTTGAACACCGAAATGCAATCATGTTGCTCGGTGCATATAGTCATTCATAAAGCCAACAGAGGGAATATTAAACAACACACAAACCCGGGAGTCATAACACATCTAATCGCTCCTGTGAAAGGAGACCGTTTAGATTATGAACGTCAGCGCGTTACAAAAACATAAAGACAAGTTCACCCCGAAGACCACGAAGACTTAATGAGAAATATACGAACGGTGATTCTTACCTGTAATGACCCAGAAGTCTCTGGTAGCAACGGAGGTGTTCAGATTGTGGTACTCCATCGCTGCAAGGACATGAAAAAATTGTCACTTCCTCCTTTAGGCATCAGCATACATTTTAACCAGAAGACAAAGAGCTTATTTATGCCAAAACAAACCGAAATAAAGAAACTCTTTGTTTTCAAGACTGAATAAACTGAATAAACAAAGTGACTTTAAAGGGCAAGATCATACTGTTTTACTTTGTTTATATCTGGCGGACCCTGCCACCTTTCTCGCTTTAAACAGTGTTCTGGGGACCTTATTTTCCTCTGAGAACAGCTTGTTTATTCAGTTATGGAAAAAATAAATATCTTCTGTTTGTATCATTACTTTATTAATACTGTATATATTAAAATTCTGAGTTTGAATTTCTCCTCCAAAACTACATAGTGCCACTTTTCAAAAAGGTGAAGATATAAGGTACAACAAAGCCTGCAAACTGATCCAAAGAATCCCATGAGAAGCGGTTCAACCCACAGTTTCAATCACATATTCGTCTTTAACATTTCAACCTGCATCTGAACAAAGAGCTTCAAGCCTTTTCTTTCAGGGGGAACAATCATCCATTTCATTTTCTTTTTCACCACCGCAATTGTTAGGATTGCAACAAGTGGTGGTCTCGCTAGCCAGACGTTATGAGAAGGAACCCGGCTCTCGTAAACCCGCGTCAAATGTACAAAAACGTCTTGTGAAGCAGGGGGCTCATGGTTTGCCGCATTTTCGTGTTGGTTGAAATCTGAGTTTTAAAGCCTTGTTATCGCCGCGTGTCAGACAATCACAGAAGCACAAGGAGAGCTTTCGGCTGCCTGAGCTCTGGTTGTCTCTGTGTTCTGTTACATCTATTTCCTGCCTGATTAAGCTCTTGCGCTGGAGGCTGGTGCAGTGTTTTGGGGGGGGAATGCTGTATCGCTGGCCTGTGAAAGCAGACTAGGTATAGAAATGTACAGTCAGGCATGACAGGAGAGAGGAGGAGAGGAGTGGGGGGGAAGGTGAGTGGAGCAGCGTCATTGTTAATGGATAGGGCTGCGGGGCTGTCAGCGAAATCAGCCCAACGTTGTCTCCAAGTTTGAATCATGTGGAATATTAATCGGCGAGGAGGTTTCACAGCGGCCTCTGCGGTTGTGTGATGAGAGCCGGGGGGACGCGCGAGCTGAAGAGCGTTTATAAGTCATTACAAGTAGTGAAAAAAGAATCGCCTACAAAAAGCTATTGATAAAATAATATTCATATTTCACATCCCTGACATTTTGCAATACTGCTCCACTCATATTCCACCTGAGAGAGGCTGTTGAGGAGCAGGGGGGGGGGAGTCAAACAGCTGAGCGCAGACATCCAGCCTACACGAGCGCCACAGGAAAAACGACGGAGTACCCCGGTGGTGCAAACAGGCAGTCTCGGAGTGGTGTGAGATCCCGGGCCTTTTCTGTCGGAGCAGAGCCCGAGGTGGCATGAGAATCCCCCCACTGTTAATTATTTACTGCGATAATTGGCTTTGAAGTGAAGAGGCAGCCGCTGCCAGCATATGCTCACACCTCCTGTGAACAGTGTAATATCACTAATGGCGAGGCTACAAAACAAATAAGAGGCAAAAATCACTGTCACACACTCTCTCATTCTTTCTTTTACGCCCCCCCATCTCACTGGGTGTTTGTACATGTCAGTTTTCGGCTCGCTCGGAGTCCTTTCCTATTTTTTTCCCCCTCTGCTCCCTAACTGAGTCATCCTGCCTGTGGGTTGTATCTCTACTTTCTGACTTAATTCAATCCCGACGCAGAATGAGTTTTAATTTAATGCCCACTTGCAGAAATTCAGTTCATCTTGATTTAAACAGTGTGTGTAAACCCAAACTGCTATCTGCCCCGCGCCGACACTGATGCTGTATCTCATTTCAGGACCTGCATCCGTCGAAGACTAGATTTAAGGGTCTAGGTTTTGTGTTGTTGTTGTTTACTCACAACAAAGGCTCGAGTAAATACAGTTTAGAAATGCAAACTTATTTTTGCCAACTTAGATGAGACAATCTCCAAATTCTTACATCTGTCAGTTGTTATAATTATACCGAACACACTTTACTGCTTTTTTTGCACTTCTGGTTAGACGCTAACTGCATTTCGATGTCTCTGTACTTGTGCTGTGCAACAACAAAAGTTGAATCTAATTTAATCTAATGTTATGTAACAATCCACATCTGATGTCCACATCAGATCCTATCATAGGGAACTATTATATGATAACTGCTTATTTATCACGTTTTTTGCTTTAACCTTCAACCTCAAACTATTTCCGGCGCACAATGCCAAAAAGTTAACAAAAATCTTGTTGACCGTGACACGCTGTTGTTCCTTTGGCAGGTGTACACACAACTGAACCCTCAGCAGTTCATCTGTTATACTTCTAATCTTGCAGAAGCCTAAATATCCAATTCATGAGCCCAATACAAATACGATGGTCTAAAAATACATCCTACCCCCTGTCCCGTGGGGGCTGCCAGTGTTGTGTGACGTCAGACTACCACTCAGGATAGATTTGCCCCGAGTTTACAAGTATGAACCACAGCAGCAACATAAGAATTTTTCCAGTGGTAGGTTTGGAAGTTTTCAACACCAACACTGAGTGGTCCAGACACTTATTTTCTTCTCCTATCCTTCCCTGCAGTGCCAAGAGAGCTGAGATGTTAAAGGAAGCTCCTGATCCTGAGGACACAAACCTGCTCTATTAACACAACCCAGGAACAAAACACATCACCACTCAGACTCAATCAAATT
Organism: Sparus aurata; assembly: GCF_900880675.1. Taxonomy (NCBI): domain Eukaryota; kingdom Metazoa; phylum Chordata; class Actinopteri; order Spariformes; family Sparidae; genus Sparus; species Sparus aurata. The sequence continues at coordinate 28,329,073 of NC_044190.1, forward strand.
ACAAAACAGCTCAAACTTAATTACATCACCTATTGGTGAGAGTTAAATGCAGTGCTGTGTGGCTCCAAAATCGACAGCACTATATAGCAGCTTATTTAAGCTTGGTGACTGATCAACAACTAAGAAATAAGCCTTGTCGAAGTACAGACTGAGCGAGTGCAGCCTTGCTGTTGAAAAGGGGGAGGCATAGAAAAAACTCTGCTCCCTGCAGAGCAAAGACGGTGCTGTCTCTGCACCCTCAGTGAACCTGAAACACAGCTACGCTCTCACACCGAATGTGAAAAATATAAACATTATGCGAAAGGCACATTTTTTAAAATTCAAAATTAATGAAATAAAAAGTTGTTCTCAAACTACTGGACGAAATAAAACTACCTATCCTCAGGATTTGTAAGTTAGCAGCATACTATGTAGCTGTCTGCCATTAGTTGAGGGACAGTGAGTGACAGTTACCTGACACACATGCTTTTATATTTCATGACAGATTAATTGTTTGTCTTGTAATGTGCTCCTCTGCAACAGGACTACATCATGGTCTCTAATTCATTTCCAGTCACGCCAATAAAGCCACTTTTATTTAATTTAACTGAATATTATCTAACATACTTTAGCACTTGACTGAACATGACCTTTTGGTTCTAAATTCCGCTAAATATAGTCCAACCAGGTGCACTCTGGGAGGTGAGAGAAGGTCCACAGCCCATGTAAAAAAAAAAAAAAAAAGAGTGCTTTCAAGATTGGGCTCAGCTAGATGACAATACGGGGAAAGCTCCTGGCTCAATTCCTGGCTCAAGCATTAACTCTGCTCTGATCCTGAGCTTTACCTTGCATAGCCAAAGCTCAAACTGACCAAAGACTGGAGATCTTGGAGCACTGCAGCTGGTTAGGAAACATTAAAATCAAGCCAAGGAGACTTAATTCTGCTCTGAAGGAAACCTAACCAGAGGAGCGATCTACAGAAAACCTGATGGCTCCCTCTGGATCTCTAGAGTCTCCTTGACCTAACGTGTCTTTACATTTTTTACCAGACCGCCTTCGGCTGGACAAGAAAGCGGTCTGGTGACACAGGTTGACAGTATCTACACAGGACACAAAGTATGACCAGCGTGTCCGTACAGCAGCTGTTCAGTCCTCTCTCAGGATGCATTCATGTACAGTATTGATCGTAGGGCATTTCAGCAGCGCTCCCACAGCTCAACACGCCATAACATGCATTTAAAACAGCAGAAAATTACACTTGAAGGTTGAAAATACACTCTGGGTTGTGTCTCACGTGCTGTGTAGACAACTTTTTAGCGATTTTGTGTCCCTTTCCAATCATCAGACTGCGTGCCTTGTTTTGTTTTTTTTGCTTGAATCTATTTTAGCGAGCCTTACAACACCTCGGACAACAGATGGGCAAATGCAGTAAGCAATTTTACCAATCAGTTTTAACCATGTCCTTTCATCAATTTCCACCGTCCCTTCTACAAACCAACCTTAACTAAACCTGTATTGATTCATACAGGAGTGTATCTGTTCCGTCAGAACGGCGTGAGATGGACGACTAAAGACATTGGCTGAAATGTCTCCTGTGTCGACACACTGTAAGGCTGCTGAACAAGAAAGATCATTTACCCTGCTCATGCTACTGGCCACTCTCTGTAGAGGTTCCCAGTGAAATCCATCACATATGACATGTTGACCTTAAGGTACATGATGGAAGATCACTGATTGCTTTCGAGCAATGGCAGATAAAAGGCTCTTGGTTCCCGTTATTGACCCCGACACTGAACATTTTCAGGCGCAATCTGGGGGGAAACTGGGAGTGTAAATCCCTGTAGCCTCGGGTGTTTTGTACTTTTGTTGAACCCATATTCAAGGTCAGGCAAAACAGTGAATCTCTCCTTCAGGGATCAATAAAAACGATGTCTGCATCTGCCACATCTCCCTCCAATGAGCAGTTTACATATCATTCCCCAGTTGCGCTGGCGATGGAAACAGGCTGCACACACTGGGTCTCCACTAGGATTGCTGCTTAGGCTCCTGCTGATTCCCTGTCACTCTTCATTTGTTTTTCTCTGAGCACAACTCTAACACAGATGGAGTGCTAGGCTGAGTGTGCCCTCAAAGGAGGCTAAGATGAAAGGCATGGGCTTAGTTGTGTCTTTGCATCAACTATCTTTAAGTGACGCAATCATTAAAAACAACTGTGATCGTAAAAAGCAGCAGAACAGTCACAAACATCCAATTACTGAGAAGCTGGACGTCAGTCAGGCTTAGCGATTGTACTTCTGCCATATAGCGTTGGCCAGATGGACCTTATGAGAGAGTGCAGCCCTCTGAATGCCAAAATAAAGCAAGTGCAGTTTCAAAGGTTGGATCGGGGTCTTGATTTCCACTCATACAGTCAATCAGTGTACCAGTTTGTTCATCTAAAAGGGTCTAAATCCAAAGATTTGGCACAGCCTGACAAGTTTGTATAGAACCTTAAACTTAAGGGCATCAGCAAAAAGCCAAAAACCAAGGAAATTGTTGAATCTAATTTGTATTTGGAGCGCAAATCATTCCCAAATGAACAAGAGAACTATTTCTGGTATCTCCTCTCGTAAGGCTGTTGAATCACTCCTGACTAAGAGACGTACAATCTGAATGCAAATTGTGACTTACGCTCAGCAATGATAAGTGGTGGATAGAAGAGGAAGTAGCCCACCAGCTCAGCTGACAGCTGACCAAGGAGGTTTGAGGCAGTGGTGCCATTAAGGAAGACAGTCCCATTCCTCACAGCGTAGACCAATGACACAGCAGGAGAGGCTGCTGCCTGAGAGACACTCAGCATCTGGGGGGGAGAAAAACAGGAAGGGTGAGATGAGGGCACAGACGAATTTATATATTTATATATGTGAAACCATGTAAAATATTTGGGATTACATTACTGTAATGTGCAAATCTAGAAGATTGGGACAAATCTTGAAATAGTAGAGATGACAGACATCAAAGAATCAATTATTGTCCTGGATGAACAAATGTGAAAATCATCTACGAGCACTACGGCTGGGAAACTGGCAAAGCATGAAAGCAAAAATATTGTAGTATTTCTCCCATGCATAACTATCGAATTAGCTTTAATGTAGAGTGCACTTTAGTGTTTCAGCTCATTAAAATTAATACAAACATAGCCTCCCTAAACATAATTAATTTGCATCTCAGAAGCAGCTCGGGTTTAAAAGGCAAAGCTGGATACACTAAGGGACAATTTTGCACAAATTGCACACAGTTTGCGTCTGTCTGGAGCTGCCAAAATCGCCTGAACCGCACGGTGATATTTATGTGTGGCAGGGGACAAAACTGCCAAAGTTACAAGTCTTCTAATGTGCTGCGAAAGGTATTTAGTGAACCCCAGTAATCATCATGTAACTTCTGTTGGCTGGATGGTTCTGTTTACATGGCAGCACAAGGTCTCTATCTGAGTCAGACATCAGATTGTTTTGATCTATTTAAGTACAGTGACACCAGAACATTTGGAAAATCACGATAAAACTAAGCAGAACACCTCCTCAGTGCTAGTTTCAACACGGTACCTGAACAGAGAGTCTGCTGTTGGTGTTCAGCACTTTGGCCTGTGCTTCAGAGAACACCTTCTCGAGCCTTTGTTCCATCATTTGGGAGAACCGACAGGACCGAGGATCATCACCTGCTCCCACAAACTGCAGCACTGAAACATTAAAACAAAAACGCTCACGAAGCTGCACACCGACAGATGTATTACTCTTCAGTAGGCAACGATAATGTATTTTTGGTATCTTTGGAAGCTATTTATTGGCACTGAGAATACAAATCTTATATCAGGTTATATGTACCTTAATTCATGCAATATACTCATTTCCTCCTCCGATTTGGTATCACAAGATGTGTTTATTTTCTTACTTCTCAAACCTAGTTTTCACTGAGCCGCTCCAGCTCCCGATCACAGCATGAACAAATAACATTAAGTCTCAAGCTGATCTCTGACTTATTTCTTTGCTTTCATCCTGACTGAACACCAGCTGACCTGTTTTCAGCTGGAAGCCGGTGGCTGGGCTGGATCTCCATAATGCAACTGGGAGGGGCAGGGCCGTTACCATGGGGAGGTACTGTCGCAGGTCTGCAATCAGCTTATCACGGCCATAGGAGTCCAAGCCTTCCTGCACTACAGAGGGAGGGTAAACAATGTCCCCTCCGGTCACGTGATAAGCCACTGTCATGTTGGGAGAACCAAATACAGTCTCCACCTGAGAGGGGGAAAGTAGAGAAGAGAATTAGATGTCTCTGAATGACCATAATGGTAGTTTGTATTATATTTTAGCCCATTAACTGCATTATGATGACTTGAGTTGGCTAAAACCAGGCTGAAAAATTGTGTTTGACTGCCTCCTCCGCTTGAACGTCTTAAGCCTGTCTCACATCTGACCACATCCACTTGTGATGCCAGGGGTGGTTAGTGATAGGAACAAGTCCAGGAGGATGAACCCTGGCACTGAAATGGCTAAATCACAAAAGAGAAAAGGCAACAGCAGCTAGCTGTTTAGCTTTGTACCGTTAGCGGCGACGTTAGGGTTAGGGCAGCTTGCAATTTTCAGCGCTGTTAGCTCGGAGCTTGTTGATGCTGTAGAGACAAGGTATTTAAAAAGCTACCATGCAGATAACTGCAGGGGAGGAGAACGCTGACTGAAATAGTCCACCGATGGCAGGCTATTGCCCACAATCTAAATCTGGTGAGTCAGACTGCGGGGTCTTGGAGGGCACTTCTACATCCCTACAGCAGGGTTGGAAGTTAAATCACTGGAGGTTAGCAAAAACTTAAAAGTGAAATGTTATTTAATAAAGATTTTTTACCACTTTCTACAATTTTGAGATATAAAATAATGCAAACTTTATTGAAAACTCACTTGAGAAACACATTTAAGGTGGAATAACCAGAAAAACAATTCTGTTTGGCCAAGCCAGTAAATTACAAGGTACTTGTAACCAACCAATTCGTACCAACCGCCGCTGATTTTCTAAGCGTGGTATGTAAAGAAGCACCAAATAAAACCATAGATAAAAACATCAGAGATGTGTTGCATGTATCGTTACTTCCAGCCATGTTTTAAATACCCCCAGTACATCTGAAAGCGAATTTCTATTTTCCGCTGGTTTTTATTCATTTTAACTACAGTATGAAAATCAATTTTAGACACTTGAATTATATGCTCAAAGCAGGTAATCCATGAAAGTGAGCAGTAAGACACAATCAATTCTTTACTTCCTTTGCTAAAATGCAAAAAACAGGCACTGATTCGTAAGTCATTTACAATAAAGCCCTTTTCGGGGAAGATACAGGATGTCGACATGATACGGAAGGAAACTCAGAGGTGTAAACAATGAAACTAATGATGGCTGAATTCCATTTAGCTGCTTCAGTTTCAGGTCCTAGCGCTGTGCATGCTGGCTCACTGTCCCACTGTCATGGCTTACTGGGACATTTAAATAGAAGCATCGTGAAGGCTTTTAGTAACACCTGTGATTTGTCTACGTCAGTATGACAAGTTTGCTATCTGCTGTAAAAAAAACAAACAAAAAAGGGCAGATCTGAAGCAAGTAGTAAGAAATGAAAAGAAAACCATCCATTGCGTGACACGTATAGCAGTAAATCAACCAAAAAAATGTATGCTTTGAAAAATGATCGACATAAAATATTGATGGCGAGTCAGCAAAATGTATAATCAGGGTATGGTCTTTTTTAGACATGATCCTAACATGGTGTCCTTCAGTCATATTAGCAAGTGAGCTGAATGACAAGATATTGAATCGTATTGGATTGATGGCGTATTCCAACCACTCGCTAACGACAGCGTGAGCAACAGGAGAGAGGGTGATTAGGGAGTACAGACATGTGGAGAGAACCCGAAGGGAGTGAAGGGCTGCTGGATAGAGAGCAACGATGGGCGAGGAATGGGAGAGACTGTTAAACAGGGAGCTCGGGACAAAGGACGCTTATGTTCGTTCACTTCTTAGCCGAAGAAGGCCAGGTATCATTCTCGTTCTCAGGTGAAATCTGTGCGTTGCGTAACTGTGTTGCATGACACGTAAAAATAGATGCGTTTTTCAGAGAAAGGGTTTGACTTTTCGGTGAACCTTACGTGAACAAAAACCGGAAAAAGGCGAATGATGATAGAGGTGGTGAAACTAGGTTTGTGTAGGCAGGAGAGGTGAAACCATTCAGGTCCGTTATCTAAACCCATCTGAAAGGCCTGTGCTGACAAGATCCGCTGGCCGAGAACCACCGAGAGCCCCCGGAGCCTCTGTGGATGAGAGTCACCACTCTGCCTCCTCACAATTCAGCCTTGTTAGGAGCTCTATGAAAAGAGCCCTTTATTATCACTTCATCCTCTCCGGCTTCACCCGTGTGAAGGTGTTATTAAAGGATTGCATTTCCAGCAGGCCAGAGATTGATAACACAGCCACCAACTTTGTCTCAAAGAGCGTGAAAAAAAAAAAAAACGCCAACAGATTAACCCGACAGATCTCGAAAAAAAAAAAAGTTTCGAGTCGCTGGAGAGAACCCCAACTGCAAGACACAAAAATAGTTTGCTTTCATCTGTTTTTTTAAAAGGATCCAAATGGTTTAAGTCTTGTGGTTCAACTCATTTAGTCTATCTCTCATCATCTTTTTAGCATCGGCGCGGCACATCACACTCCTCCCAGCCATTTATAACCTATAATTAAACACAGAAGCGATTTCCCTTGCCGACAGCTTGCTTCCCATTGGATGAGAGCGCAGTGCTGCTAAAAGGGAACCCAAGCAATGTTAAAATGGGTGACAGGAGTGCAGTGAAGCAAGACACCTCCAGAGACCACGCAGAGAAAGAGGGTGAACATGTGAGAGCGTTGACCTTCACGGGGGGGGGGCAGGACGAATACACAGGCCTCACTCTCAATTACCTGATACTTCCACGTTGAGATATACAACACGCCGGGACGTTTCATAGGATTGCAGACATACGAGTAAACACACACACACACTGAAACATGCACACACTTAACACTTGCCTAAACTGCAACACTTACATGGCGCTCCGACCCACTGGAGACCAGGAGGAGAGCCTTTGTCTATGTCGGAAACGGAATCCCATCGCTGCTTCATCTGTTTCCAGAACCCCGCAGACTAATTTTACTTTTACAACCAAATTGAAGTCTGGCCATCTCATTTCTTTAACGTTATCAGAGTATGCACAGAAAAACTGACATTGTTCCCAAAGGAAGTCTTTGTCTCTTTGTATTACACATCCGCACTCAAATGCACTTTTTTTTTTTTGTTTTACTCCTCATCGACTGAATTTTAGCGTCGCTGCTCATAGCCAAGAGGTGCTCCTGATACAAAGTCATAGTGAGAGGAGGTATTAGAGGCTTATTGGAGACAGAGAATGGTTTTGGCACAGTGGGAGCCATGATTGGTTCCACAAATGGCTAATCCACAGACATAAAGATCATTGTGCGAGCGCTGGATCTGTTGTCATTATTGCAGGGGAAAGGCAGGGATTGGTTCCCTCCTGGGTTTTTGTTCAACCAAATCTCTGCTGCTCTGGTAAGACTTCCTTTTGGTGAAGTGTGGATGGATACTGTATACTCGCTGGCAATTTGTTTTGACAGAAATTACCATTTTGATATGAATCAGGACAAGTGGGAATGATTCTTTTTGTATCACAATTTTCATTTTCAATTATTTTCTGGAGAAATCATGGTAGTGGCTGCAACACTACAGCACTTCATTTAAATACAGTTTCCAGAGTTTCCAACACATATATTGTACTTTAGCAGACCACCCAAGGATATTTGGTGATATTTGGAATTTTAGCATTTTATATTGTTTTTTTTTCATCCATCCGAGATCATTTAACAAGGGGACTTTATTAAATGTATTGCTGACGAAGAAAGTAGATAATGTTGCTGTGAGGGAGAAACAGAAAGGAGAGGCAGGCCAACTGGTTTTGTCGTAAATTTTACCTTTATCTTGGATATTGCACTTGGCCATATTGCAATTTTCTACAATATTTTTGATTTATCGTGCAGCCCTTCTCTCTGCTTGTAAATAAAAGCCTGTTTCTTGTAAATATGAGGAAACTGGAGCAACAGTTCTCCTCTGCTGCTCCGCCACAAATCCTAATCTACATCTTGCTTTAGTGTTGGTACAGTTACTCAAATATGTGACATCACCGGCTGCCATCTGGGACACATTCAGTCAACCTAATTTCTATATTGGTCCTCATCTCTTCTTGCATAGCCTACATGAGGGTCCTTGGTACAAGTGTCTAATTCACTCCACGCTAATAAACTTCCAGATTTCTGGTGAGGGCAAAATTAGGAACCATTCACTGTTCTGCATGTGTTAGAAGATTATGTGATGATTTCTGATTTTCAGACTCAGTCTGTAAAAAAGCAGATGTCAGTCAACAAGTTGTATTAACAACTGCTTCTTTGGAAAGAAATCTGTGATACATTTCGCAAGATATGGGAGATGTGAGCTTCAAATAACTCTGTTCATTTAATTCATAGAGGATCCAACACGTTTGAATACCTTTCACTTCACTGTGCAACTTTTTCCACTGTACAATGAACCAAATTCTCCAGAACAAAATCCTGCTCTCAATTTTATGAATTCATGTCAAATTTATTTTTGCATTCATTTCGATTCTAGCTCTACTTTAGCTCACAGGGATTGTTCATAGAGAGACACAGACGCAGACTGAACAGTTGTGACAAGTTGTCTACCCGTCACAACTGTTCAGTCTTTGTGTATTGATTCAGGTTGATGCTGTCGAGATAAAAACAGCAGGCTGACCAGTAAGAAAGTAAGAAAAGATAACGCTGTCTGTTTGTAAATCAAGCATGCAGCTCTAAACCTGCCCTCAGGTTAAGATGACTCATTCAGCTTAGAGTCGCTTCAGGGACATTAACAGTATCAGAGAAACTGCGAGCACTGCTTACATTAATTTTATGTGTCTTTTAAAGGTACCTTGTGGAGTTTTTGACAACTAGTAGTGCTGTAGAGCAATGCTACAGAGAGGCTCCCTGAGTTGTTGATATCTTGTGTACGTGCAATGGGAAGCATTTGCATGTGCATGTGTACACGTGATGCAATACACAAGAGTAGTGTAGCCAGAAATAGCAATTTAGGTGGGCCAGTGGGATATAAGGTGGGCAAGAACCAAAGTGCAAAGTGATATGATATGCAACCCTAACAGTTTTTCTAGTCTTTAATTTGAGATTTAATTAAAACATTTTTAACAGTATTTGCAAACTGTCAGTTTAATGCATTGCATCTATAGCAGTGCTGGTTTTATTTATCTTGACAACATCCAACCTACCAAGAAATAAGGAGGTTGGATGTAAGATGCAACTTTATTTCTTGAGCAACTGTTGCAGCAATGTCTACTCACTCAACAGCTGCATGTTCGTCTTTTACTGGTTGACCCGTAACAGTTACAGTAGCTCAGTTTTGGTTTAGAGGCGAATCCTCAACATAGGTGCCCGATTTTTCCCGGGACAGTTCTTTACTGAGTGCCGTTATCCGCTCCTCTTTCTATGTGCGTAGCCTCTGAAAACCTTAAGAGGTTTGTTTTGACATGTTTGGCAGTGCGTGTCAAGGCGACACAGTCCAAGCAACTCACTGTCCCATTGATCAACAGTTGGTGGCGGTACTGAACCGAGAAATGCAGCAGCAGATGTAGCAACAAAAGGCGCCAAGCAAGAAAAACCATGGATCTATAGTCTATATGGATAAATGAATGTTAAAAACTTAACATCTGTGGTTGATTGATCAACAGTAACTGATGACAGTCTGACCTGAGCCTGGGCTGAACTATCATTCAGAGCTTTTCGGAGGCCCTGACTTAGTCCCCTTCGCAGGTTCTGCCTTTGAATGCTGTCCAGCCTGTTTCTTCTCACATAGATGGAAACAACTAAGAGAGATATGGAGATAGAGAGACAGACAGAGGGACAGAAGAGGAAGAAACCCAGACAGACAATGGACAAAACATGTTAGAGAGGATATGACATTAAACGTGATTTTAAGACTGTGGCAAAAGTTTTGTTTACCTGTTTTCACCCACAGTCTCTCTGTGATGTTGCACTGCTGCGGCGGAGCCTCTGTGGTGGTGGTAAAAGGGGAAAGAAAGACGGCGGTGGCCCCCCTGGGAGGACTCGTTCTGGGGACGGGCGGCGTGAACGTTCTCCTGCTGGTTTGAGTCCTGATGGTTGTGGTGGTCGTCGTTTTCCTGGTCACAGGTGGGGGTTGTGGTGTGGTCGTTGTGGTGGTGGTAGACTGCATGGTTCCGATAGTGACTCTGAGGGAAGGCGTGGTAGTGGTGGGGCTTTTAGTTCTGGTGTTGGTAGCTACAGTTGTGGCGGTGAGCTTGATGGAGGCTGTTGTGGTGTCCTGTCCGGGGGGCAGAGGTGATACCTGAGATGTCCTCTCGGTGGGCCCAGTAGAAAGGGTAATTCTGACTGACTGAGAGGGGGCGAGACTGACCACTTTTTCTTTGGGGAAAGTGAGCGCATCTGCTCGCGATGTTCCAGCAGTTAACTCATCCGTCCCTGTCTCTGTAGGGACGACAAACGTCTCAGTCAAGGTGGGACTTGGTGATGGGGATGGAGATGTGACGGGTACAGACACGGATGAGGATGCAGTGCCTGGGTGCATGGAGGGTTTAATGAACAACACTGTACCAGGATGTGATGTCAATGATGACAGCAATGAAGAAGACATTGAAATGAAGGGTTTCACATGTAAGGAGGCTGTGATACCGCCGTGTGACAGTGATGAACTCCCTGAAGACAATGGTGGCACCAGCTCTGTTGGCAGAGTTAACTTACTCAGTGTCCAATCATTCGTATTGTCAATAGTTTCAGAGAAATCGAGCGAAGGGTTGTTTGTGAGAGCGGCATCAAATGCAGAGTCAAGAGAGTCAACATCTGCCGGCGGGGGGCTGTGTCTGCTCTCATACAAAAACGCCAGAGAAGAAGCTTGTGAAGCTGGTACAGAGGCAGTAGTTATGTGAGAGAGGGGCAGAAAGCCATCTGAACCTGATGGTGCAGCAGTGTTTACAGTTGCTTCTCGCTGTGCAGGAGCAGATCTGAGATGAGCTGGGAACAAATTCACACTCTGCTCTTTATATCCTGATGTGCCTTTAACATATGGAAAAGAGGGATGCTCTCCATCTGAATACAGATCACTGGCGACTGCAGTCGGATCAGTCAAATTCAATATATGCACATTACGCTCTTGTCCGCCTTCCAGCTTTGGGTGTTCATGTGATGGTCCATCTGCTTGTAAATTAGATTTCACCCCATCAAAACCAGTAGATGTGTTTTCTAATTCGGAGGCAGTGCTTTGAAAAGGCACTGGTGGCTTGGTGGTTTTCCACTTTGTCTTCTGTGCCATTATTTTTGTGCCAAAGCTGAAAATAGCCCTGATTGTTTCACTGCTGTTTCGTCCATCACTTGAGGACGTAGTGGCAGCAGAGGAAGCAGTGGAGGGGATGGTTGTTCGTCTGCCTGAATAAAAATTTGATTTATGGCTTCTCGCGCTAGTGATGGATCCCTGAGAGTGAGAGGCAGAGTTTGTCCTCGGTGTGAGGATGATTTCAGGCCAGGAAGATGGAGTAGACTTGCCCATGAGTGTCGCAGCGTCTTTACGAGAAAGACCTTTAAGACTTTCTGATGCAGCATCAAAAGGTAGCGGAGGAAAAGGGATTTCAGTGGGTGACCCTTCGCTAGAGCCTTTAGTCACCACAAAGAAACCCTTTGTTGTCATAAAAGATGGAAACTCTGTTGTGAACTGCACTGATGGAACATCCTTCTTGTTAAACGCAGTGTCGCTTATTTGAGTCAACTGATCAAATAAAGGAGAAACTGAAATCTTTGCAGTATTTCTGTGGAAGCTCTCAGCAGGGCTCTTTCCATGTGTCACTGGAAAATCAGAGGCTGGTGATGTTTTACTGCTTCCTGCAATTGTTCCCACCTCAATAGTGGAAGGTATGCTATAGCCAGCTCCTTCAGATATCATGATGTGAGCAGAGATTCTGGCAGAGGACCCTGTCTGGTGAGATACTGTATTAACGTGGGGATATGTAAGTAAAGATTGTGTTTGAAAGGGGCTTTTTGAGGGTGCCGTTTGCATCGATGATGATGCTTTGGCTTGATCTGAAAAATGAACCTCACTACTAGTTGACAGGCCCATGTCATGATCAGTGTTCTTGTGGTTTGCGCTGAGAGATAAGGGTGATAAGTACGCTGGCCGAGTGTTTTTATGGGTTACATCCTTTGTTAACCCGACTGGTAACGCTGAACCAGAATGAGATGCTGTCCTACTGTTTGATGGAAATATCGTTTTTCCGGTCGACCATCCTGTGGGCCCCTGAGTGACGACCTCAGGAGACCCTGCTTGTGTTAGAGATTCTTTAACTTTTATGACTCCATCACTTGGCAAACGCAGTGAGTCTGATTCTGATGTGGAGGAGGTAATTGTGCCTGTTCTGGAGATGGAACCAGCGGTTGACTCTGGCCTCGGCTGCAGGAGCGAAAGTGAGTTATTCAGGTGAGCTTGAGCGGAAAGAGTTTTGAGCTCCGCTTCTGCTATCTCTCCCTGGTTGTAATTTATATTGATGGCAGGAACTCTGGGGCTGCCGTGACCCGCTGCCATCAGTAAATCACCAGGATTAGATGCATGCTCTGAGGACGCCGTGCCAGAGCGGATAGGTGTTAGCTCACTGACTGCACTTTCGGAGAGAGACATTTTACCTGGCGGAGTCTGGGAGGAAACTGCAAAAAATGATCCGCCGGGTCTCGACGCCATTGCTGGTGATATCGTTGGATTTACAACATTTGAATTGAGAGGCGACATGATTGCATCTCCAGCGCTTTTGTGAACAAAAGTGTGACTATCCGCATATGCTGTTTGACTTAACATCTGCTGTGTGACATGACTGGAAAGTGAATAGATTTTAGGAGGGGCAGACAGCAGTGCCGATGTGGGATTTTGTAAAGCTCCCTGCTGCCTTTGAACAGCTTGACTCTCTTGATTGGTGGGAAATGAGGTGCTAATTTCAAGATTATTGGCCAATTCAGAGTCCATACCTAAGTTCCAAGTTTCAGTGGGTCCATGTAAAATGTCTAAAAGATGGCTAGGAGGAGAATATGATGTATGTGTGCTAGTTGCTGGTGTCTTAATTGCTTTTGTGCTCGCACTCCTGATGTATGTGCTACTAACTCCATGGATTTTATCCGCTGGTGTGTAAAATGAGTGTTTTGTCACTTCATTGCCCTTTTCGGTGCTGGTTTCGCTTGAAAAGTCGGTTGTTGTGCTTTTCGGTCCTGGTGTAACAGCTGTTACAGCTGAACGAGTGGTTGGTAAACTGTCGGTCCAGCCCAGAGACCCCGCTGGTGATAATGTTACTGTTTCAGTCTGAGGGACAGGACTGGACGCAACCCTTTGACTTTGAGATGGAGAAGCAGCTTTGTTTGTCCACCCAGCAGAAGGTGGTAGAGACAATAGAGACACTACTGATGATAACAAAGAGGAGGTGGATGGAGCTGATGTAGACACTGATGATGATAATAAAGAAGATGTCAGTGTTGAAAACAATGAGACATTCCTGTTTACATCCAAAAAGGACACATGTGATGGTTCAGACACAGCCTGTGATGTGGTGGATGTCAGACCTGAGCTGGCGGGGAGGATCCTATCCCCCGCAGATGACGATGAGGAGGAGGACATCTCTGAGCCCTCGCTGGAACTATGTGAAGGCCATTGGGTGGTGTGGGTCACGTCCCTGGTGATAGTCGGCAAGGTTCGACTTTGATCAAGGCTCACCGGATGTTTGACGGTTCCTGCCATGACAGTTAAGACAGAAGAAAAGGCCGGCTGCCCTGATAAACCCTCCCCTTCAGACTCCGAGTCACCATCCGGATGGACGACTGAGAGAGGCACCTCCTCCGCCACTGACAGGTCAGCCAATGGATGAGCAGGAGCAGCTGTGACTGTGGGGTCGCTTTGCAAAGACGAGGAGCCGGAGGCATCATAGGTGGGTTTTTCTGTTAACAAAAGAAGGAAATAAAGAACAGATTAATATTTGTAATCACATCTACACAGGCCTACTTTTAAAGCTGGTGCGAGCAGTGATTCCCATACATAGGCTCTAACTCTAACCCAAAAATACTTTTTCCCATAAGCCAACATTGAGAAAGACTTAAAGAGCAACAGAAATAAGATGACACTAGCCGATACATCATATGAGCACTAGTCGTGATCAGGGTTGGGAGGGTTACTTTAATAATTCTTGATTTTAGAACTGTAATCCTGTTAGTAATCACCCTTTTTAACAAATGTGTCAGTCATTTAATTACATCTTCTTTTTTTTGTATCTTAACTGAAACAATGAGAAGTTAACCTGGTTACACGTATTCCGCTGATCGAGGTTGGTCTGGTTGTGATAAACCCTCTTTGAGCAGTGTTTATTCTTTCTATTTGGTATTAATGCAGGCAATCCATTATTTTCGCCAATCTATCATGTCTGTCAGATGAATGATGTATAAAAACCCATCAGAAAGGGTGCCTTATTAAAAAAAAAAAAAAAATGTCAGTCTGTGACAGACATCATGTTGATGCTCTGCCGTATTAACTGGCAGCGTGAAAAATCAGATTGCCTGAGCAGTGTGCATATTCATTCAGCCTGCGTGTCAGCACAGAATTACCTTCTCTAAACATGACAGATGAAGCCATTACAGAGAGCCAGGTATGTCACACCTCCATGTAAGACACCTGATTCAAACTGTACACATTAGCAGATGCCGGGGGTTGTCAGCAGCAACGCCGATAGTGTTAGATAAGCTGTCAAAGTTACAGCCTAATAATAAACAATAAATCGACTATCAGGTGCAATGTCTTTAATTGACTGCAGAGCTATAATCGTTTTAACCTATGCACCAAGGTGAAAGCAAATCAGAAAATAGTGCTCACGCAGCAGGCTCGGAGGTGTAAACACATCTTTCTAATAGTCACAGACAGCACACCAAGGGCAGACATTTATGTATTCCCAACGGAGAGAAAAAGAGGCAATCTTCAAAGTGGAACAAATGGAATTATTCAAGAGATGGCAGCTGTGTGCTCAAGAACAGCGAAGATAACGCTACTTCGGAAAACACACAATGGACTCATGTTCCAGTGTTTTTTTTTGTGAATTTGCAGAAATCATGGCCTCAGTAAGAGGAAGAACCAGAGAGAGAGAGAGAGAGAGAGAGAGAGAGAGAGAGAGAGAGAGAGAGAGAGAGAGAGAGAGAGAGAGAGAGAGAGAGAGATGGAGGTTTACATTATAGGAACTATCATGACGACGCTCGAGGGGATTAATGCACCAAGAATACGGCCAACATGGAGTCGTCTCTCATCCATTCCCGTCCTGTCCTCTGCTCTGATTCCCCGCGCATCCTCGACACGTCCGTATAGGGGTTCTTTTATCCATTTATAAAGCTTTGCAGTCCTGTCACACCTCCCCGCCCCCGTCAGCATGTTTCCCCTCCTGAAGTGAATCCGGCTAGCACTCACATACAACTCCTTCAGTGTTGGAGGGACACGCGCGGGATACAACAAAAAAACAAGCTTAGGGGCAAAAAAGTACCTGGATTGCATGAGGATACCACTCACAAACCGTTTGTTTTGTCCAAGCCCGCTGAAAGAAAATGCATATACAGTAAAAAAAATAAAATAAAAAATCCTGGAATTGTCCAACATGTACTCTGAAAATTAATCAGCCCCTCGTGTCCATGTTATCTGAATTACACACATGACGATGAGCCTGAGGCGTTGTGTACTCACACAGCGGGCACTGCGGAGCTATCTGGAAAACATTTATTCTCTCCTCAGATATTTGCCTGGCCATTAAATGAGAACTGTAATAGGATCTAATACCTACAAATTCCAGGTCACTAACTCCGAATGTGTTCTTAAATGTCACCAGTTATCCCGGGGAATTGCCGTAATGCTTTTAATAATTTGTTTTCAGAGCAATAAATCTCAGAATTTTATTAACAGTCTGGCTACATTAATTTCACAAAGACACTTCCCTTCATGCTACATAAATGATCCCACCTAATTCCTTTTTCTTCAATAAATCTCTAATGTGCCAAAATGTGATTAGTGAAATCGCTACAAAAAAAAATCACTGTAAAAAAGGGTGATATAAAACAAAGAGTGGGAAGAGGGGGGATGTATTTCTGTATTCACAAAAGAGCTCTAAGACCACAAAGGATATTTGTCCTCTTGCTTCAAGGCCACTGAAAGGTCAGTCAGTCAAACCACCTGGCCATCAGAATGAAAGAGGTCTTCCTGACCACAACCCCTCCCGTGGCGTTCCACTCGTAACGTGCCCGGTGGCGACAGGAATCTGGGTGCATGGGACGGAGGCCAGTCCGAGCGGAGGTGCGGGGTCCACCTGCGGTTTGCCACCTGCTCTCACCGAGCTGAGTATATGGGAGGGTTTTTTAACAATGGACGAGAGAGGACGAGGTGTGCAGATATTTGGGCATGGTGATAGAGACAGAGAGTGATGAGAGAGGGTGGGGAAAAGGGGGAAACGCATAAACCCACAAGTGATACAGGATGAGATGATTGAATTTGCAGTGCAAGAGTTATTAATCTTCATGATGCCTCATATTATCAAGATTAATATTCGATTCAGATTCATATTCGGTCTTGAAGGCGGATTATAAAAAGACGTCATATTACTACAAGTAAAACTTAATTAGGGGTATTAACTCAACAATTGTGATAATCAATCAATAGTTTTGGTCATCCATCAAGCAGACGTGGCAAAATCTTGGCCTCATGGTTGGACAGAACAAAGAAATCTGAATATGTAAGTCTCTGGACTTATGTTGGACTTACGTTGGACCTAGGTTTTTCATTTACAGTGGGTGCACCAGCACATAATTCAGGTGCACCCAATAGTATGATTTAATTTCGCAACCCATAATGTAAATGATTGTAAACACGAATGACGAAGCAAATACACATTTTCCTTAACTTAAATAGCAGCACAAGCGACAAGAAATGACAAAAATTAACCTGCTAAATTTCACGCCATGAAATGAAACTGTTCAGTCACACGCAACAGATTTTTTTATGCGTAAGTCCCGTAATAGTCCCAAAAGAGTTGGAACACGCTCAAACAGAAAAGCTACCATATGATGATGTATATGCAGTGTGGTATATGATGATGCATTTTTCAAACTTTAAAAGCCACTTTATGGGAAATTAAAGGAAACCAG
This sequence comes from Sparus aurata, assembly GCF_900880675.1. NCBI lineage: Eukaryota > Metazoa > Chordata > Actinopteri > Spariformes > Sparidae > Sparus > Sparus aurata. Next base: position 28,346,392 of record NC_044190.1, read on the forward strand.
TGGTTGACAAATGTATTTGATGAAACAACAGAGAAGAAAATCAACTAGCTGCTCCTCAACCTGTGGCTGTTTACGACTACAGAACCACAGCGTACGTAACCAGAGGCTGAGACACAAGCAGGCAGCACTGCATGAGTGGACGACTGAACAACCGGCGGCCGACCTGTCACTGCCACTCAAGAGTTAGCAAGTCCAGAACTAATGCTGGTCGGAGAAAAAAAAAGGAAATAGTCTGTTTGGCAATATTTAGCCTCTGAGGCGGACGCAGACAGGTGCTTCAGGATGGGAGAGAACGCAACAAACACTTTAGAAGGACCGACAACCTGACCTCTTCACAGACTTGAGAGAGGTAACAATGTTCCCCTAAGCGAGCTACTGTGACGTTAGAAGTTGAGGTTGACAAACTTTATCCCGCGGGCTCAGCTAACGTCAACTGGCTAGCTTGCGCATTTACCGTTGGCGTTACAGTCACAAGGAGGCGAACGTTAATCATGTTGTTCACAGTGAGAGCTGTGGTCAAACAAGATAACGCAAACGTGACTGAAATTAGTTTAACTTTGTCCTTTATCGTCCGTTAACAGCACGCGATTCCTTCTAGAGTGTTATTGACCTGCTAATCTAATGTTTTTGTCCTCATCTGTTTTCGGTTGTAAGGCTTTTTCTTGTTTGTTCGCTTGTCTTCCATTTTTTCTCTTCCAGTGCTAACAAAGAGGTATTTTTGTATAGAGGTTTTTGGGGGTTTTTTTTCTAGCATGGTATCAGCGTTTTCAGAGTAATGATGGTAACATTGAGAGATGGTAACCTGCATTAAGAAGTCGATGCACCCAGCATGCATGACCCCAAAAAAAATGTTTGGTTTTGGTACACTTCAGTAGTCAGGAGAAAAAAAGCTACATGAGCTCTACAAACCTTCTGCAACCTGCACCGCAAACCACAGACCTCATTTCCACACTCATTTCTCCCTCTGCAGCCGGCGCTATCTTTGAGCTACCAGGACACAGACATGACACCGCCGGGGCTCCTGCTGCTCCACTCAAATTATACACTGCTTCTTCCTTCTTTTGCTTTGAGCTGTTTTTGTTCTCTTATGTGCTGGAAATGGTAAACAAGAGAGTGTAATTCAATAGTGAGGTGGACGGGACCCTCGGAGCAGAGGGACAAACGTAAAGAAGCCTGGTCGGCTGCTTCTGAGGAAGTCCCTCCTGTGTCTTTTTCACTGTTTGTGGAAGGTGGCAGCATGTACAACTGCTCAGAGCTGTTTATTGCTGTGTCCAAATTATAACCAGGAAATTCAGCGTTGCTGTGAAGGGAAGTCTGGGAGGAGAAGCTTGAGACTGAAAAACTGAATTTTACACATACCCATATTGCACATACCCTCCAGGGGTTTCTGTCTGTGCTCAGAGGCTTCATGTCTGTGCAGGGCTGCAGGAGCAGAGTGGATGCGTTGCCAAACACTGCTAAGGTGACAGTGTGGATGGGAAGGGAGGATGTCGCACACAGCACTATGCTTTTTTCTTTTTTCTTTTTTTTCAGGGGGTGCAAACAGCACAGCAGGCTGAGACACGCATCAGCTGTCTGGAACGCAGCCCAGCGGACACTTAACCCTGCAACCACGCAGTGACGAGTACGTGGTATTAAAAGAGATGTTCATTCAGTCTTCCGCTTATTTATTAGTCCTGACACGGAGGCTACTGTGTGTTTGGTTTTGTTTTGTTTTTTTGGTCCTGTTAGACTAGTTTGTCGGTGGCCAAAAAGACCAAAAAACATAATTTGTGGCTGGTGCGATTCCAGGAATTGCTTCGAAAGAGGAAACAATAAAATCTGAGCTACAGCTGCATACATTTACTGTGGTGAAGGAAGTATTTAGATCATTTAATCAAGTAAAAGTGGTTCCAAAACACTGTAAAATGGAAGTATAATCAGGAAAATAACAATGTAGAAGAATTGCACCTCTGACTTATGTATTATTATATATTATTTCAATACAGCACTGTTTTAACAATGCAGCTTATTTTAAACTATTATTGTGCAGGACTGCAAATAATAATTATTCTGATTTTTTATTTCTTGATTATTGACTGATTTGGAAAAAAAATTTAAAATTCAGTGATTACCCAGAGCCCAGTGTGACAAGAAAAATCCTCATAAGAGAAGCTGGAACATGAAATAGTTTGTCATTTTTGCATGCCAATACATTTTTTGTCATTGGGACAATCAACTGCTCATTTCAGTTCTTGTCCATTTTCCAACGCTCTGCGCAGAAGGAAAACAATTAACTGACAATGAACTGTCGTGGAGTAGAAGTAGAAGTATGTGATTGTGAAAGTAAAATATGAGTCTTCACTTCATAGCTCACAGGAAATAAATAAAAATGTAAAAGAGCGTTCAACAGTGTTGAGAGTGTACAACTGTAAGAGAGTGTACAAGGAGGCATCATTGCCAGGTAGACCTTTCAACAAGAACAAGGACGCAACAGACAGACAGTCTGCAGAGTGAGACAAGACGAGTAAGAAGTAAGTGATGTTATGTCAATAACGGGGAAAGTCTCGCACCGAGTGGTTTGAAATTTGGCAGTAAAGGCCTACTGCTTCTTGGCACCTGTTCCATCCATTGTCAGCATCAAACTGAGTGGGGTGGAGGGCTAAAGCGGGCACACGGACGAGTGATACGTCAGTCGGGTGGAATGTGCCCACACTCACCTCTGCCTCTGGGGCGGCTTGCCAGGTTTCACGATACATGTCCCACAAAAAAAAAAATGAGACACTCCCATTTGATTTGCATCACTCTGACATCTGGAGTTTAATGGGAGGAATTACAAATCAGGGGCACATCAGGGGAAACAGACTGGAGGTAAACCAATCAACCACGGCCTATCTGGTCTTGGAAAGCCATTAGCTTGTAGTTGCTAATGTTAGCTAAAATTGTTAGCTGATGTATTACTGACATTGCCAAGTCAGTCTGCTGACGATGGATTTTAGGTTATGTTTATTTACACTACATTTCAGCATTTACCATTATATTGTATTAGACATACACATTAAAATGACATCACACTGATTCGCTTTGAAGCGTTTATTAACAGTGAGTGAACTAACATGAATAGGACAAGAGTGTCTTTTATTATGTGTACGTCGCAGATCCAAATGCAGACTTCCAAACATTTTTGTGACCTATAAGAATGAACACATTTTGTAGACGGTGAAGCTTTGATGGATGCATGCCCTCCATACACTGAGTGCTTTCAAGTTAATAAATAATCTTTTAGTAACTATGATCCTGTGTGCACTTCTAACAACTCCTGCATCTAAGCTTGTTTGTGGTTTGAACATTTTTCTAAAGAATGCAGCCACCCTCTGACACAAGTAGTACCTTTTTCATTGATAAAAATGATAGAAAACACATACTTGAAGGAAAAAAAAAACAGCTCTGGGCAACACAGTGACTCAGAGGAGGCTCAGTACTCTCTCTTTTTCTCCGTCCTCCTCTTTCTCTCTCTCTCTCTCTAAATAATAATAAGCCTCTCCGCTGATGCTCAGGCTCTCTGTCTTTTTCAGCCTGACATGTCGACACACTGACTTCTGTCCTGATGCAGCTCCGGACGCTGTAGTCATGGCTTATGTTGTTGCACTCTGTCCACTCCTATTACTGCTCACCGAGGCTGTTGTGCACTGTCCTTGTCCCTGGGCCTGAGCTCGCCTTATTCCGGATCGAGCAGTATCATGATTTATGAGACGGTGGAGATTTGACACCTGGTTTTTATTATTTGACATGAAATACAGCAGGTCTGGTAACTAAATCATAATACTGTACTTACTAAATAGCATAGCACTGCATTGATTTCTTCCTGCGACTGTTTCTTCACATACATAGGGATACATTAGGATAATGTTCCTATGGAGTGTCTCTATTTTCGCACTGCAGGCTCAGTTAAACACACCAGAGAGCCATTACTGAGGGCTTTTAGCGAGCTTTTAGGAAGGTGACAGGGGACACAATCCCTCCACTCTCACATGAAGGATCATATATCTGCTGCCTCAAACCCTTTTGGTGAAAATGGACAAACAGCAGCCAAACTTAATTGATTTCTGGGCCTAATTATGTAAATTCACAAATTAAAGTGCTGCAACAGTTCAGTGACTTAAGGATATGGCCACAGTTCTGCTGAACCAAACAAACTATTGGATCATCTCTGGATTTTTTTACAATGTTGCTCTATTATATTAACAATGTAACCAAACAA